>NW_026597021.1:0-16860 GCF_029784155.1 Uranotaenia lowii | reverse complement strand
TTTGCCTACGGTAAGCCAACTTCCCATAATACTACAACTGACACAAGTTTAACCAAACTTGTTACAGCTTGAAAAATCCAAGAAAGCGTATTTGTTCTATTGAAATCATTTGTTAATAAAAACAAAACTATTCAAAGAGTAGCCATTCATTACTGATTTTATTGACTACGATGACAAGGCACATCTTATTTGAACGATATATACTATCAATTTTTCAAAACTTGGGTTTTTCGTTCTTCCAAAAATGTAGGTGCTCCGCCAAACATTTTGGTTCTAAAAAGTGCTCCGCCGAGCAATTGATCTGAAAACCCCTGCGCTAGATCAATCAAAACTTAGCGGCAAAATTGAAACGCTAACAAAAAGTTAGCGGACTAACTAGCGATTAGCGGTTTAGCGCTTTTGTGCCGAACACTGGAAATTATTATTAAAAATTTTCACTTTACCCGAAAAAAATTCCACGAGCGAGAGAAACACGACCGCACTCGATCAAGGCTTGCTTAGATCCTCCGAATATAAACAAACATTTTTATTACGAAAAAAAACACAAAAATTAACATAAACAAGTGGCACTTCTGTTGATTTAGAATGTTGCCTGGACAACATATTCTATATGTGAAAAACAAATTTTAAAGTTGTTTTGATAACTTTTGCAGCAGATTTCTGTGAGTTCTTAAGATGTTGCATACGACGTAATGTAAGCTCACCCGAAATATATAGAATTTAAGTGATAACTCATAGGAACAACTCTTTGGTGCTTATGTTTTAATAATTAATTTTGTAGAATTTAGCGTCCTGAACTCGAATCTTTTGTCAAATTTGGACTATCGCATTTAGTTTTGATTATATGGAGTTTCAAAATGTGAGGTTTGAGTGAAATCAAGCATTGATTGCTGTTTATATCAAACCTACATTTAAGAAGAAATTTGATTCTAATTTCGTTTAATTAACCACATGGAAAAAGAACGACATAGATTAAATGTAAATGCGAAAATGGAACGATTAGTTCATAAGTAAATAAATATAGGCATCAGAAATCCACCACTTTGTAACAGTTTTAACCCTTTAATGCATAGTGTTGTTTTAAAACAACACTAATCAAAATCCAAATATCTTCAAATCACGTGGATATTTTTGAGAGGTGTATTCACAGAAAATATTCTAGAGGTTAAAAGAAACTAGTCCATATTATTTTTAGCGCGATATTTAAATGTATGTGTGAGATATTGACCATAGAATACAAAAAAAAATGCAAAAATCAAAATTATTAATTTTTTTGAAAAAAGTAGTTTTTGGAAAATTGCTGTTATTTCTTCAGATTTGCAAATTCTATCCAATTTTTTAATCTCAATCAATCACAAACACCTTCCTGCACCCAATTAACAAGATTTTGAAGAAATATGCAAAATCGAATTGAAATTAATCAAGAATTTCAGAAATTATTTTTCAAATTTGATGGGCCATTACTCTTAAAATACTCAAAATAACGACTTGTTGAGTTGTGTTATTCGAATTAAAATGTTACTATTCATTAAGTCAAAAACTGCTATTCTCATTTAAATAAAGTCATGCATTAAAGGGTTAAAGCTTGTCATCTTACGTTATTTTACCTGGCAACGACTAGGGGGGATGTTCCAACCAAATTTAAATTTTTTTGACGACAAATTTGTACGAAAACTTATGATTCCGCAGGGCATTTGCAGAGCTGAATGAATCATGATCACAATTTAGCACAATATTACTTTTATTTACCCAAAAACTATGATTCATCCCCTGATTGTCTGGTTAAACAGAATTAAAAGATTGATTTGTCTAAAAAATTCAAATTTTTGCCTCTACGAAAATAATTCCAATTCACGTACGGGATCTAGTAATTTTTGGTGCATATAGAGATCTAAAATTACATGCTTTAAGAATTTGAGAGACGGTGAAATCTAAATTTTTTTTAAAAAGATATTTGTAAATAAAAAAAATGGGGTCAAGTATCCCCATTTACCCCTAGTGATACTTTTTTGAGGTTATGAGATTAAAATTGGGTTCTTCTGATTCGTCCTAGATTTTATCTGGCCATTATCAAACAAAGAAATATACCCACTAACCTATTGCTTGTAAATAATATTCTTGAAATTTTTCAAATACAAAATTTAGATTTTTTCCCAGAAAAATTAAGCCGTGGTCCCCATACTAAGTCCTATGAGCCATAACAGTTTTCCTCCCCATTCTCCTTTCGTTTGGATATGAGATGATCAATTATGCTCATCTTGTGACATATTTATGTATGATACTTAATTTTCTACGAAAATTATATTTTTCAGAGGCGTACGCTATAATGTTGGAATCAAAAAGAATAGAAAAAACAACCTTACCGCATGTCATCTTCACTGATTCAGCTAGCGTCTTGCTAGCCTTAGAATCACGTGACTCTCGACATCCGTGGATCCAAATCATAAATAAAATTGTTAGGGAAAATCCACTTATCGAATTGTGTTGGGTCCCTAGTCACAGAGGTATTTACGGGAATGAACAGGCCGATCTCGCAGCTAAAAATGGTTTGAGTCTCGATGTCCATCCTATGTCTACCCCTGAACAAGATATCTTGAGAGAGATTAAAAGAAGAATCTGGGAAATTTGGAATGATGAATGGGTTAGAACAACGCAAAACAAATTACGAGAGATAAGGAATACAACAAGTCATTGGAAATACTTTACCAAATCTAGACGAGAAGAAGTGGCATTGCGACGATTAAAAATTGGGCACACATGGGAAACTCATCACTTCCTAATTGACAAAAGTAGCGGGGATTGTGAGGTTTGTGGAGAAAGGAAAACTGTGAAACATCTTCTGATGGATTGCAGAATATACGAGCTGGAAAGGAAGGAATGTGAAATTGGATCAACTATAGGAGATATATTGGCGTATACTGAAGAAGCAGAAGAAAAATTATTAAATTTTATTAAAACAAGTGGTTTGATAAAAAAATTATGAAAATGTTATTAAAGTTTATAGTTTTATAATTGTAGTTGTAAGAATATTTTTATGTAATTAGTTTTAAGTATTTTAAAAGACTCGAATAAGCACTCAGTGTTTAAAAAGTCTCTAATAAAAGTAAAAAAAAAAAAATATATATTTTTTTTTGTTTCGATTATAGTCGTTTTACCATCTTTATGGCATTCGCGACTTTATCAACGTTGCAGTTGGCGGATCGTTATTGAAAAACTTATCCGGTACAACTGTGTTCGATGTTTTGCTCTTGGGCTCGAACTCGCGGACATCGGCTCAGGAGACAACAGACTTGCCAACTGAGCTATATCACAAGCCCACGAAATTTATATGTTTTTGGCAAAATATTTGGCTAAAAATCTTTTTAATCACAATATTGTGAGTTTTTATTTTGGAAGGAATCTCTACATATTTGCTAACCGCAGCGCAACTACCAAGCACGAGAAAATCTTCTACGCGCAAAAAAAGTTATTGCGCTTCAAAGATTGTATTTTGGCCGCAAAATATCTTCTAACTCGTGATGAGTACATTTTACTCATTGCGTTTTAGAGGACCATTCGTGATCAAAATACAATCTTTGAACTGCAATAACCTTTTTTTGTTTTAAGTCCAATCATGTCGCACATGAGCTTGAAACGAGTGAGATTTATCATTCATCATTTAATTCTTCCTATATCAAGATTAGTACACTGCGGTTCGTTAAATTATTCAAAAAGGCAAATATCACTGTTTTAGTTAAATAATCATAACTTTTTCAATTTCAACCGTTTTAGATAAATAACCACTTGAAACCTTTGTTTTCTACTGAAATTTACAGTTCATAGAAAAAAAAAAAAAAATGGAGTTGACACTACGAGCGTTACGGCACGTGTCTTTTTTCGGGATTTTATAAGCGATTATTTCAACTGTTAACGGCTTTCTAATTTGGTGATTTTCGGTTCGTGAGATAGCCAGAGGTTAGAAGCGACATAGCGTGGTGAAGTTCTCTACTTCCGGTTCGAGCAAGAGCGTTAATCAATACAACACTATTCACCAAAACATCTAGTGTTGTTATTGTTTTGATGCTGATGGTGGCCGTGGATTGCCATAATAAATTTTCCCCGCCGCTATAATCCAACCTGAAGCTCTCGAATAAGAGCCTACCTTCAGGCGTTTAAACTGCTCGAAAGCCAGAGATTGTTTCTGCCTCCTTTTACCTCGACAAAGGTTAACTGGCTGACTTACGCATCACGAATAGGACTTGGATTGGGTGAAAAAAAAAAAAAAAAACGAAACGTGGTACCTTCGCCCTTCGCGTTTTCGTTCAGCGCATAGGGTAAAGGGCTGTACTACTCCTGTAGCGAGTGGGTTTTTTCTCCAAATTCCTCGTAGTTGTGTACCTTAGCCTATTGCTTCTACGAGAGGCGCTAGGTTAAAAGGCTTCAACGACTTGTACCTTCGTGCGCCTTTGGTCGTTGAACTGGAAAAGGGTAAAGCGCACCGTTCCTGATACCTATCAGGTACGTTACTTAGTTTGAGACAAGATTGAGCGACAAAAACAACATTCGTTCTTAGCGGAGTAATCGCTAGCCTTATGGCTAGCCCGGAAAACCCCCCGGGGGGAGGCTCCCCGCCGGGTATAACATACAGCAGAACACTTCCTGAATGGTTTGGTCCATACGAAGACACCATTATCTTGCAGATGAATCCAACTGAAGGAAACAGCCTTCCAAAGAATCCTTTCACTATCAGCAAGTCTGTCCAACTTGACGGTGGAAAAATAGAATACGCCAAAACCGAAGCCAGAGGAACCAAATACACCATTAAGGTTCGCGGCCGGAAATTGGCTGAAAAGCTTATTAAATTGGAAACTCTTATCGACGGCACCCCAATCCAAGTGATACCGCACCCTCAACTAAACTTCGCACGTTGCGTCGTCTCATGTCGTGATGCCATTGACATCGACGAATCCGAGCTTCTGAAAGAATTGAAGAGTCAAAATGTGACACATGTTAGAAGAATCACGAGGAAAGTTGCTGACGAAAATGCACGAGGAAAGTTCCTGACAGTGAATACTGCCACCCTTGTCCTTACGGTAGCTGGAATCGAGAAACCGGATTACATCAATTTCGGGCTTCTGCGCATTCCAACACGTCCATATTATCCAACACCTATGCTCTGTTTCAAGTGTTTGGATTATGGTCACACAAAATTGAAATGTACCGGAAACGAGAAATGTCAAAATTGCTCCCAGGAGCACGATGGAATATGCGAAAACCACACTTACTGTCACCACTGCAAAAATGGTCACTCTGCCCTTAATCGTCAATGCCCAAAATATCTTTTGGAAGATAAAATTTGCAAAATGCAAGTTGACCTTAAAATCACTTTTCCTGAGGCCCGACGATTGTATAACTCCCAACATACAAACAACAAATCATACGCCGAAATCACCTCATCGAAATCACCTCTCCAAGACGAAATCGAAAAGAGGGACCAGGTAATCTTCGAGTTGCAGAAAAAATTCAACGAGCTTGAGGCTTCCTACAAAAACCTGCAGTCAAACTTTCAAAAAGCGAAAACGTGGATCCAAAGATCTCAAAGCATTGATAAAAATCGCTCCAGAAGCCAAGACAGAACACATCCATCGTCGACTAATCCCATTCAAATCGTAGTAGAACCACCAAGAAACGAAAATTCAGCCAATGCCCCAAAGGCACAATCGCAGCCCAACCGGCCAAGTCGCTCTTTGGCACCAACCCAAGCTAATGGAAATCGCTCAACAACACCAATCAAACGAAATCAAACCGAACATCTCAAACAGCCACCGCAGAAAAAACAAGCCACAACTCAACCTTCATCCGAATTCGAAGACTGCCCAGATATAGGATCTGAAATCGAAGTCCCATTGACGCAGTGCACCCAGGACCTGTTTTCACAAAACTAAACAGCGAAATGACCGATCAACAAAATTTTTCAACGACAAGCACATTAACAACTGACCCGAAAAATCATCCTGCTTCAACTTCTATCTCACCAATCCGTCACATGAATCGCAACAACAAAAATCGTACACAAGCGAAAGAGGAAACCTTAGTGCTGCAGTGGAATGTTTGCGGGGCCCACCCACGCAGAGCCGAGCATCTCATCAGCCGATATGATCCAGTTGTAGTGGCCCTTCAAGAGCTCCGTACATCAAATTTACAAGGGTATGTAAATAACTTTACCTGGTTCTCGTCTCCAAGCATATATCCCCACACATCAAGCGCCGCTATCGGGATCCGAAATGGGGTCCCTTTCTCCCAAATTAACCTCAACACAAGTCTCCCTGCGTGCGCCGTCACTATCGAATTACCCATCAAAGTCACGATTCTGTCCGTCTACATCCCGAATGGTGAAACACTCACCACATTTAACACTGAATTCGAAAACATAATCCACTCTCTCTCCCACCCCCTCCTGATCGTTGGCGATTTCAACGCTCACAGTACCACCTGGGGTGGAAAGCGTACTGACCGTCGCGGATGCCTTATTGAAGAGCTCTGCGCAAAAAATGCGCTCATTATATTAAACTCTCAAGATCACACCTACTTCCATCTCCCCAACGGAACTACCAGTGCAATCGATCTCTCCTTGGCTTCATTATCCATTTGCAATCGACTCACGTGGCAAGTTGAAAATGATCTGTGCGGAAGTGACCACTTTCCGATTAGGACAACTTTGAATACACCTCCGAAAGCGCGAAATAACCGCCCCCGCTGGCTCTAAAGTCAAGCTGACTGGCAAATCTTTGAGGAAACTCTATTAGAAAAACTCGACCCTAACGCCAATCCCACTTTGACCGAAATAACTGAGGCAATTGTTAAAGCAGCGGAAGCAAGCATCCCACGAACCAGCGGACATTGCCACCGTAGAGCCGTTCCGTGGTGGAACGAACAAGTGAAAGAATTGATCCAAGACCGTAGAAAAAAGTTAAGATACCTCCGAAACCTTGCATCGTACGATCTGGGCTTCGCCGATGCTCTCAAATCGTTTCAAGATGCTCGAAACGCTTCACGCCGCGGTATAGCAGAAGCGAAAAAAGCCAGTTGGGAAAACTTTGTTGCGTCCTTTTCATCGGAAACTCCGACATCGGTCATGTGGCAAAATTTCAATCGCTTCTCTGGCAAACGTAAACCACCAAGAACGGTACTCAAAACTCCTACTGGTATAATTGATGACAGCCAGCTTATTGCAAACCTCCTTGGCGACCACTTTCAATCCATGTCTGATCAACCACTACTTCCATTCCCCGCTGTACCAAAAATTAAACGTCAAAATCGAAACACCATATCGGAACTAGAAAAGAAATTTTCGATCCAAGAATTTTTTGTCGCAACAAAGTCTAAAAAAGGTCGTTCCGTTGGACCAGACAACATCAGCAACGAAATGCTACGCAGACTCCCAATCTCCACAAAAACACAACTATTGAGTTGCTTAAATGAATTGTGGGAAAATGGAATATTTCCCTCTCCCTGGAAAGAAGCTATCATCATACCTATTGCGAAAGCGGGCAAAGACCCAAAGATAGCAGGAAACCAAAGGCCAATATCGCTAACAAGTTGTCTCGGGAAAACCATGGAACGCATGGTAAACCGTAGGCTCGTGCAATGGATAGAGGATCGAAAACTGTGGAGCCCACAGCAATATGCTTTCAGAAAGGGAAGAGGAGTGGAACAATATCTCACGGAATTGGAGGCAGCGCTGGATGCTCCTTTCGAAAAAAAGCAACACACTGAATTAGCCTTACTCGATCTCAGCAAAGCTTACGACACTGCACAAAAGGCACCGATTCTCGCAACCCTCGCCAAGTGGGGTATCAGTGGAAAACCGTATTTGTTCTTGCAAGATTTCCTCACTGATAGAAAGTTCAAAGTTGCAGTTGGAGGATATCTCTCAGAGCTAAAGTGCCAGAAAAACGGAGTCCCTCAAGGCTCAGTCCTCGCCGTAACACTCTTTCTTGTTGCAATGGAACCACTGTTTGAGAGAGTTCCTCGTGGAATCCAAACCTTCGTCTATACTGATGACATAGTTCTTGTTGCATCAGGTACACAGGTCAAAAGTCTTAGGAAAAAACTGCAAAACGCCGTCACCAAAACTGTAGAATGGGCTGATGAAATCAAATACACAATTTCGTCCGAGAAGTCAAATGTTCTCCATGTCTGTAGAAGAAGGAAACACAAAACAGTCCCCGAAATTAAGGTCCTTGGAAGAAGCATCCCCGAAGTGAAAAAAGCACGCATTCTTGGAGTGACATTTACCAAAACCCTTAACTTCTCGTCTCAGATTTTTGAAACTAAAACAGCACTGCAATCCCGTTTAAATTTGATACGCGCCATAGGTGGCCGGCCGTATGGAGGTCAGAGAAACAGCATCTTAAATCTTTTTAGAAGCATCGGTGAGTCAAAAATATTCTATGCTCTAAATACGATAGGGAGGAAAGGCACACATTCGTTAAAAGCGCTCACGCCAACCTACAACTCCGGAATACGCATTGCAGCTGGAGCTATGCGTAGTAGCCCAGTTCTGTCAATGCATGCTGAAAGTGGAACCTTGCCGTGGAATTTTCGACTTACTGAACGACTTGCCATCAATACAGTACGCATGCTTGGGAAACCTCATGGTACAATCACTCCTGCCACGGAAAGGTCGATGGAGGCATTCGAAACACTCACTGGAAAAACGATCCCCACCATTGCTCGCTCTATAGCAGTAAGCAGCCGACCTTGGAACGTTGAAAATCCAATCGTAGATTGGTCTATAAAAACACAATTTAAAGTGGGTGAAAGTAATCAGAAAGCAATCCAATTGTTCAAACACCATCTAGAACAACGGTAGGCAAACTTCCTGGAGATATTCACTGACGGATCAGTAGCAAACAATCAGGTTGGCTTTGGAATTTCGTGTGGCAACAGAGAGCTTCACTACCAACTTCCGGATCAATGTACGATATTCTCCGCTGAAGCTATGGCTATACTTCACGCCCTGCGAAATATAGCGAAAAAATCGAGATACCGATCAGTGATTTTTTCGGACTCAGCAAGTGTTTTGTCAGCAGTAGATTCCGGTATATCCTTGCACCCATGGATACAAGCGATAGAAGAAGAACAGAAGAAACTCAAAGCCGTGCTATGTTGGATTCCTGGTCATGTTGGTATCGAAGGAAATAGAAAAGCAGATGAATTGGCATCCAAAGGTAGGAGTGGATCAAGAGTTTCCATTGGAATTCCAGCTAGTGACATCATCACCTGGGTCAGATCAGAGGTTAGACTGAAATGGGAGGAAGAATGGGATGGAAATCGGCATCTGTTTTTAAGGAAAATAAAAAGGAATACCTCACGCTGGAATGATAGAGGAAAACCATTGGAGCAACGCGCCCTTACAAGGTTAAGAATTGGACACACCATGTTGACACATCGCGAATTTTTTACAAAAGGCATCCAAACATGTCTTTCTTGCAACGTGCCACTGACGGTGGCGCACGTCATCGGAGATTGCAGACTGTACGAGAAGGAAAGGAGAACCAGTGGGATAGGCTACGACATCGCGGTAGCGTTAAACACGGCGAACGAAGAAAACCTGATAAAATTCCTGAAATGTTCAAACTTACTTAACAAGATGTAAAACTTAGTATGTAATTTAAAATTTTCTTTTTAAAAGAGGAAGGATGACCATGTTGGTTAAAATCCTCTCTAAATAAACAAAAATAGAAATAGAAATAGAAATAGTTCATAGAAAATAAGATTTTTTAAATGTTACCGTCGAGTCTAAAACTGTCGATAAATCAAATTTTCTCTAAATAAATGCATTTTTTATTTTTTTTTCGCTTTCACAACTTCACTAATATCAACAACATTGTTGAACGTATGCAAAAATGATGGTCGATAGCAATTTTATTCACTTTTAATATACAAAAAAGATATTTCAAATTATTGTTATGCAGTCCGAGATATTTCAATTTAAGTACAAGTACTTTTTTAATTTTTCCAAAATTTCACATTTGAAGCATAACTCAAAAACTGTTAAACTGAGATTTTTTTACAATTTCATTTTTGGATCCAGCGCTCGATGTCACATTAAAAATTCGGGTCAGTCGATGAAATTCACATTTTTTTTTGTTTACAATTTTGTAAACTAGTGGAATCATTGAAAAACAAAACATCCGAATTATAATAATGATTTCATGATTGAGGGCTCTGAAAATGATTTCAATTCTTGCCTCATGTTTCTAAATTCAGTAACCATTTTTATGTACATTTTAGAAAAAGTGTTGAAACTCTGAAACAGATTGAATATTCAAATTTTAAATTCAGTCTCAAAATTCAGATTCTGACTCAGCTTGTGAGTTCTACAATCAAAATAAAATTATCATGTTGACTATTTGGTCAGGAATTTAAATTGCAAGAGCAGGCTTATAATTCTGATTGCTAGTTCGATTTAAAAATTTAACCAGTCATTTCATTTGTACAATTCAGCTGAAAATGACAAAAATTAAATAGAGTTTGAGTTCATTTTGCTAGCTTTGTCTTATGAAAAACTCATTTAAAAAATCATCCACAAGGATTGAATATTAATAAAAAGTTATTGATGATAAAGAAACAAGTATCTTCTCTTAAAGAAATTGCGGGGAATATCATATGTTTTGGCGTATTTTCTTTAAAAAATGCAGTTTTTTCAAGAACAAAACTAAAATATTTAACTTGGATCGCGTTTGCATACATCCGATTTAAATCGCAAAATTTTATTCTTTTACTATTACGTTTGAAAATAGTTTTTTTTAGAATTTTTTTATTCGAAATTGAAGGTTTTCTTACGCAAAATATAGTAAGTTAAAATCAAATAAAAAAAATACATATTAAGCATAAGCATAAAATCCATAAATTACCAATGATCCTTTTGACAGCAATCCTAAAATAAATTCGTTGTCTTAAATAATCACTTTTGATATTTAAACGCTTTTATCCCCTATAAAACGAGTTGGTCAGCCAATGATCAAAAGTCATAAAAAAAAACACTAACATTCATTAGAAAAGCACTTGGTGCCCAGCCTACTGTTTGGCCTGGGTCAATAGAACTCGAAATTTATTACCATCGCAAAAGGTATGGGCACTTATGCGTCCAGCTTGCTTCGATAGCCATGGCAATGAGCTTTCTGAATAGGACAACAGGCAGCGTGACAAATGTGAGTAAACATTTCTGCTGCCACTAGCTGCTCGTTTTGCTTCCTCCAACATGGCCAATGAACCGACCATGTAAGTAAACTCTCTTTTACTCTCATCCCATGCCACAGCATCCAGTTATGTACGAACGAGGGAATAATATCGAGGCCTCACCACGACCATCCCGAGATAAACGAACTTTAATTAACATGAATTTGTTTGCCCAGCATTCATAAATTTACATTGTTACTTTACAAACGCAGCTCTCAATTGGCTCTTGTCATCGCCCATCTGTCAAAAAGGGGCCTGCAGGCGTGTTAATCCGTTCATTTGAGCGTAATTACCACTAGCACATCGGTCGGAACAACAATGCCAAGGTCTGTTTTGGAAAAGTCAACAAATTACTTTGAAATGTTTCAGCTGAAAAAAGAAAGAATGAAAATGACTCGCTTTTACCCCACCGACGGAATTTGAAAAATGGTGACAGTTTTTGTCCGATTTATTTACAGCCATTCGAAACGTCATATTTAATATCAAACCAGACGAAACGGGTTGGAGTGCTTCGATTCTATCAAGAAACTGACTCACAATTTCGAACCCTGTGCGTCGCCTGTTTTGATGTAATAACTAATTCACATTGGTAAAACGCTGGGTCGATGGGGATTGCACGATTTTTTACTTCCAATCTTGGTGAACTATGATCAAAGTTTACTACGATGATGACGCTATTGAGATAACAATTTATCAAAAGCTTGGGCTAGGAATTTGTTCTACACTGTGATAAAATTCAATCAGATTCATTTTTTTTTTCCTTTATGTCATTTTACGTCTTCAACTGTATAAACAAAAGCCAATTAAAAGTAACTTACATCAGTGATTTATCTTTCAATTATTGAAGCATAATTTTTCACAGTGTACCTCGCCACACTTGGAGGGCAAGATCGCTAGATCGTGTTATAATTTATTGACTACTCGCGTAGTTTTTATTGGCCCGCAGAGTTTGTGGGGTTCGCGGAAAAAGGGCGCCTTGGGACGTTTGCTGGGTCAGTTTTCTGTTTGCCCAGTAGAAGCCGTCGTGAGTGGTAGGCAAAGGGCGCCAACATTAAACAAATGTTTATGAATGAATGAAACCATTAATAAGTAGGCAAATCTACCATACCGGTGATCGCAATTCGTGGCTACGGGATTAATGGCCAGTGGCGTCGATAGTTGGACAGTTCAATTGGAAAGAATTTGAAGCAAATGAGCCTTGGAAAATGTTAAAGTGAATAAAAAATTCAACCAATAAAAAGGCAAACAAATCTTCATAAATAAATATGAATATTAATAAAAATATGCTGAATATGCATTAACTGTTCTTAACGATAATGTTTGGAAAATTGTCAAAATTGTCAAAATTGTCAAAATTGTCAAAATTGTCAAAATTGTCAAAATTGTCAAAATTGTCAAAATTGTCAAAATTGTCAAAATTGTCAAAATTGTCAAAATTGTCAAAATTGTCAAAATTGTCAAAATTGTCAAAATTGTCAAAATTGTCAAAATTGTCAAAATTGTCAAAATTGTCAAAATTGTCAAAATTGTCAAAATTGTCAAAATTGTCAAAATTGTCAAAATTGTCAAAATTGTCAAAATTGTCAAAATTGTCAAAATTGTCAAAATTGTCAAAATTGTCAAAATTGTCAAAATTGTCAAAATTGTCAAAATTGTCAAAATTGTCAAAATTGTCAAAATTGTCAAAATTGTCAAAATTGTCAAAATTGTCAAAATTGTCAAAATTGTCAAAATTGTCAAAATTGTCAAAATTGTCAAAATTGTCAAAATTGTCAAAATTGTCAAAATTGTCAAAATTGTCAAAATTGTTTAAAATTGTCAAAATTGTCAAAATTGTCAAAATTGTCAAAATTGTCAAAATTGTCAAAATTGTCAAAATTGTCAGAATTGTCAAAATTGTCAAAATTGTCAAAATTGTCAAAATTGTCAAAATTGTCAAAATTGTCAAAATTGTCAAAATTGTCAAAATTGTCAAAATTGTCAAAATTGTCAAAATTGTCAAAATTGTCAAAATTGTCAAAATTGTCAAAATTGTCAAAATTGTCAAAATTGTCAAAATTGTCAAAATTGTCAAAATTGTCAAAATTGTCAAAATTGTCAAAATTGTCAAAATTGTCAAAATTGTCAAAATTGTCAAAATTGTCAAAATTGTCAAAATTGTCAAAATTGTCAAAATTGTCAAAATTGTCAAAATTGTCAAAATTGTCAAAATTGTCAAAATTGTCAAAATTGTCAAAATTGTCAAAATTGTCAAAATTGTCAAAATTGTCAAAATTGTCAAAATTGTCAAAATTGTCAAAATTGTCAAAATTGTCAAAATTGTCAAAATTGTCAAAATTGTCAAAATTGTCAAAATTGTCAAAATTGTCAAAATTGTCAAAATTGTCAAAATTGTCAAAATTGTCAAAATTGTCAAAATTGTCAAAATTATCAAAATTGTCAAAATTGTCAAAATTGTCAAAATTGTCAAAATTGTCAAAATTGTCAAAATTGTCAAAATTGTCAAAATTGTCAAAATTGTCAAAATTGTCAAAATTGTCAAAATTGTCAAAATTGTCAAAATTGTCAAAATTGTCAAAATTGTCAAAATTGTCAAAATTGTCAAAATTGTCAAAATTGTCAAAATTGTCAAAATTGTCAAAATTGTCAAAAATTGTCAAAATTGTCAAAATTGTCAAAATTGTCAAAATTGTCAAAATTGTCAAAATTGTCAAAATTGTCAAAATTGTCAAAATTGTCAAAATTGTCAAAATTGTCAAAATTGTCAAAATTGTCAAAATTGTCAAAATTGTCAAAATTGTCAAAATTGTCAAAAATGTCAAAATTGTCAAAATTGTCAAAATTGTCAAAATTGTCAAAATTGTCAAAATTGTCAAAATTGTCAAAATTGTCAAAATTGTCAAAATTGTCAACATTGTCAAAATTGTCAAAATTGTCAAAATTATCAAAATTGTCAAAATTGTCAAAATTGTCAAAATTGTCAAAATTGTCAAAATTGTCAAAATTGTCAAAATTGTCAAAATTGTCAAAATTGTCAAAATTGTCAAAATTGTCAAAATTGTCAAAATTGTCAAAATTGTCAAAATTGTCAAAATTGTCAAAATTGTCAAAATTGTCAAAATTGTCAAAATTGTCAAAATTGTCAAAATTGTCAAAATTGTCAAAATTGTCAAAATTGTCAAAATTGTCAAAATTGTCAAAATTGTCAAAATTGTCAAAATTGTCAAATTGTCAAAATTGTCAAAATTGTCAAAATTGTCAAAATTGTCAAAATTGTCAAAATTGTCAAAATTGTCAAATTGTCAAAATTGTCAAAATTGTCAAAATTGTCAAAATTGTCAAAATTGTCAAAATTGTCAAAATTGTCAAAATTGTCAAAATTGTCAAAATTGTCAAAATTGTCAAAATTGTCAAAATTGTCAAAATTGTCAAAATTGTCAAAATTGTCAAAATTGTCAAAATTGTCAAAATTGTCAAAATTGTCAAAATTGTCAAAATTGTCAAAATTGTCAAAATTGTCAAAATTGTCAAAATTGTCAAAATTGTCAAAATTGTCAAAATTGTCAAAATTGTCAAAATTGTCAAAATTGTCAAAAATTGTCAAAATTGTCAAAATTGTCAAAATTGTCAAAATTGTCAAAATTGTCAAAATTGTCAAAATTGTCAAAATTGTCAAAATTGTCAAAATTGTCAAAATTGTCAAAATTGTCAAAATTGTCAAAATTGTCAAAATTGTCAAAATTGTCAAAATTGTCAAAATTGTCAAAATTGTCAAAATTGTCAAATTGTCAAAATTGTCAAAATTGTCAAAATTGTCAAAATTGTCAAAATTGTCAAAATTGTCAAAATTGTCAAAATTGTCAAAATTGTCAAAATTGTCAAAATTGTCAAAATTGTCAAAATTGTCAAAATTGTCAAAATGGTCAAAATTGTCAAAATTGTCAAAATTGTCAAAATTGTCAAAATTGTCAAAATTGTCAAAATTGTCAAAATTGTCAAAATTGTCAAAATTGTCAAAATTGTCAAAATTGTCAAAATTGTCAAAATTGTCAAAATTGTCAAAATTGTCAAAATTGTCAAAATTGTCAAAATTGTCAAAATTGTCAAAATTGTCAAAATTGTCAAAATTGTCAAAATTGTCAAAATTGTCAAAATTGTCAAAATTGTCAAAATTGTCAAAATTGTCAAAATTGTCAAAATTGTCAAAATTGTCAAAATTGTCAAAATTGTTAAGATTGTCAAAATTGTCAAAATTGTCAAAATTGTCAAAATTGTCAAAATTGTCAAAATTGTCAAAATTGTCAAAATTGTCAAAATTGTCAAAATTGTCAAAATTGTCAAAATTGTCAAAATTGTCAAAATTGTCAAAATTGTCAAAATTGTCAAAATTGTCAAAATTGTCAAAATTGTCAAAATTGTCAAAATTGTCAAAATTGTCAAAATTGTCAAAATTGTCAAAATTGTCAAAATTGTCAAAATTGTCAAAATTGTCAAAATTGTCAAAATTGTCAAAATTGTCAAAATTGTCAAAATTGTCAAAATTGTCAAAATTGTCAAAATTGTCAAAATTGTCAAAATTGTCAAAATTGTCAAAATTGTCAAAATTGTCAAAATTGTCAAAATTGTCAAAATTGTCAAAATTGTCAAAATTGTCAAAATTGTCAAAATTGTCAAAATTGTCAAAATTGTCAAAATTGTCAAAATTGTCAAAATTGTCAAAATTGTCAAAATTGTCAAAATTGTCAAAATTGTCAAAATTGTCAAAATTGTCAAAATTGTCAAAATTGTCAAAATTGTCAAAATTGTCAAAATTGTCAAAATTGTCAAAATTGTCAAATTGTCAAAATTGTCAAAATTGTCAAAATTGTCAAAATTGTCAAAATTGTCAAAATTGTCAAAATTGTCAAAATTGTCAAAATTGGTCAAAATTGTCAAAATTGTCAAAATTGTCAAAATTGTCAAAATTGTCAAAATTGTCTAAATTGTCAAAATTGTCAAAATTGTCAAAATTGTCAAAATTGTCAAAATTGTCAAAATTGTCAAAATTGTCAAAATTGTCAAAATTGTCAAAATTGTCAAAATTGTCAAAATTGTCAAAATTGTCAAAATTGTCAAAATTGTCAAAATTGTCAAAATTGTCAAAATTGTCAAAATTGTCAAAATTGTCAAAATTGTCAAAATTGTCAAAATTGTCAAAATTGTCAAAATTGTCAAAATTGTCAAAATTGTCAAAATTGTCAAAATTGTCAAAATTGTCAAAATTGTCAAAATTGTCAAAATTGTCAAAATTGTCAAAATTGTCAAAATTGTCAAAATTGTCAAAATTGTCAAAATTGTCAAAATTGTCAAAATTGTCAAAATTGTCAAAATTGTCAAAATTGTCAAAATTGTCAAAATTGTCAAAATTGTCAAAATTGTCAAAATTGTCAAAATTGTCAAAATTGTCAAAATTGTCAAAATTGTCAAAATTGTCAAAATTGTCAAAATTGTCAAAATTGTCAAAATTGTCAAAATTGTCAAAATTGTCAAAATTGTCAAAATTGTCAAAATTGTCAAAATTGTCAAAATTGTCAAAATTGTCAAAATTGTCAAATTGTCAAAATTGTCAAAATTGTCAAAATTGTCAAAATTGTC
>NW_026597020.1:0-16886 GCF_029784155.1 Uranotaenia lowii | reverse complement strand
TTTTGTCATTTTTTGTCATTTTTGTCATTTTTGTCATTTTTGTCATTTTTGTCATTTTTGTCATTTTTGTCATTTTTGTCATTTTTGTCATTTTTGTCATTTTTGTCATTTTTGTCATTTTTGTCATTTTTGTCATTTTTGTCATTTTTGTCATTTTTGTCATTTTTTGTCATTTTTTGTCATTTTTGTCATTTTTGTCATTTTTTGTCATTTTTGTCATTTTTGTCATTTTTGTCATTTTTGTCATTTTGTCATTTTTGTCATTTTTGTCATTTTTGTCATTTTTGTCATTTTTGTCATTTTTGTCATTTTTGTCATTTTTGTCATTTTTGTCATTTTTGTCATTTTTGTCATTTTTGTCATTTTTGTCATTTTTGTCATTTTTGTCATTTTTGTCATTTTTGTCATTTTTGTCATTTTTTGTCATTTTTGTCATTTTTGTCATTTTTGTCATTTTTGTCATTTTGTCATTTTGTCATTTTTGTCATTTTTGTCATTTTTGTCATTTTTGTCATTTTTGTCATTTTTGTCATTTTTGTCATTTTTGTCATTTTTGTCATTTTTGTCATTTTTGTCATTTTTGTCATTTTGTCATTTTTGTCATTTTTGTCATTTTTGTCATTTTTGTCATTTTTGTCATTTTTGTCATTTTTGTCATTTTTGTCATTTTTGTCATTTTTGTCATTTTTGTCATTTTTGTCATTTTTGTCATTTTTGTCATTTTTGTCATTTTTGTCATTTTTGTCATTTTTGTCATTTTTGTCATTTTTGTCATTTTTGTCATTTTTGTCATTTTTGTCATTTTTGTCATTTTTGTCATTTTTGTCATTTTTGTCATTTTGTCATTTTTGTCATTTTGTCATTTTTGTCATTTTTGTCATTTTTGTCATTTTTGTCATTTTTGTCATTTTGTCATTTTGTCATTTTTGTCATTTTTTGTCATTTTTGTCATTTTTGTCATTTTTGTCATTTTTGTCATTTTTGTCATTTTTGTCATTTTTGTCATTTTTGTCATTTTTGTCATTTTTGTCATTTTTGTCATTTTTGTCATTTTTGTCATTTTTGTCATTTTTGTCATTTTTGTCATTTTTGTCATTTTTGTCATTTTTGTCATTTTTGTCATTTTTGTCATTTTTGTCATTTTTGTCATTTTTGTCATTTTTGTCATTTTTGTCATTTTTGTCATTTTTGTCATTTTTGTCATTTTTGTCATTTTTGTCATTTTTGTCATTTTTGTCATTTTTGTCATTTTTGTCATTTTTGTCATTTTTGTCATTTTTGTCATTTTTGTCATTTTTGTCATTTTTGTCATTTTTGTCATTTTTGTCATTTTTGTCATTTTTGTCATTTTTGTCATTTTTGTCATTTTTGTCATTTTTGTCATTTTTGTCATTTTTGTCATTTTTGTCATTTTTGTCATTTTTGTCATTTTTGTCATTTTTGTCATTTTTGTCATTTTTGTCATTTTTGTCATTTTTGTCATTTTTGTCATTTTTGTCATTTTTGTCATTTTGTCATTTTTGTCATTTTTGTCATTTTTGTCATTTTTGTCATTTTTGTCATTTTTGTCATTTTTGTCATTTTTGTCATTTTTGTCATTTTTGTCATTTTTGTCATTTTTGTCATTTTTGTCATTTTTGTCATTTTGTCATTTTTGTCATTTTTGTCATTTTTGTCATTTTTGTCATTTTTGTCATTTTTGTCATTTTTGTCATTTTTGTCATTTTTGTCATTTTTGTCATTTTGTCATTTTTGTCATTTTTGTCATTTTTGTCATTTTTGTCATTTTTGTCATTTTTGTCATTTTTGTCATTTTTGTCATTTTTGTCATTTTTGTCATTTTTGTCATTTTTGTCATTTTTGTCATTTTTGTCATTTTTGTCATTTTTGTCATTTTGTCATTTTTGTCATTTTTGTCATTTTTGTCATTTTTGTCATTTTTGTCATTTTTGTCATTTTTGTCATTTTTGTCATTTTTGTCATTTTTGTCATTTTTGTCATTTTTGTCATTTTTGTCATTTTTGTCATTTTTGTCATTTTTGTCATTTTTGTCATTTTTGTCATTTTTGTCATTTTTGTCATTTTGTCATTTTTGTCATTTTTGTCATTTTTGTCATTTTTGTCATTTTTGTCATTTTTGTCATTTTTGTCATTTTTGTCATTTTTGTCATTTTTGTCATTTTTGTCATTTTTGTCATTTTTGTCATTTTTGTCATTTTTGTCATTTTTGTCATTTTTGTCATTTTTGTCATTTTTGTCATTTTTGTCATTTTTGTCATTTTTGTCATTTTTGTCATTTTTGTCATTTTTGTCATTTTTGTCATTTTTGTCATTTTTGTCATTTTTGTCATTTTTGTCATTTTTGTCATTTTTGTCATTTTTGTCATTTTTGTCATTTTTGTCATTTTTGTCATTTTTGTCATTTTTGTCATTTTTGTCATTTTTGTCATTTTTGTCATTTTTGTCATTTTTGTCATTTTTGTCATTTTTGTCATTTTTGTCATTTTTGTCATTTTTGTCATTTTGTCATTTTGTCATTTTGTCATTTTTGTCATTTTTGTCTTTTTGTCATTTTTGTCATTTTGTCATTTTTGTCATTTTTGTCATTTTTGTCATTTTTGTCATTTTTGTCATTTTTGTCATTTTTGTCATTTTTGTCATTTTTGTCATTTTTGTCATTTTTGTCATTTTTGTCATTTGTCATTTTGTCATTTTTGTCATTTTTGTCATTTTTGTCATTTTTGTCATTTTTGTCATTTTTGTCATTTTTGTCTTTTTGTCATTTTGTCATTTTTGTCATTTTTGTCATTTTTGTCATTTTGTCATTTTTGTCATTTTTGTCATTTTTGTCATTTTTGTCATTTTTGTCATTTTGTCAATTTTTGTCATTTTTGTCATTTTTGTCATTTTTGTCATTTTTGTCATTTTTGTCATTTTTGTCATTTTTGTCATTTTTGTCATTTTTGTCATTTTTGTCATTTTTGTCATTTTTGTCATTTTTGTCATTTTTGTCATTTTTGTCATTTTTGTCATTTTTGTCATTTTTGTCATTTTTGTCATTTTTGTCATTTTTGTCATTTTTGTCATTTTTGTCATTTTTGTCATTTTTGTCATTTTTGTCATTTTTGTCATTTTTGTCATTTTGTCATTTTGTCATTTTTGTCATTTTTGTCATTTTTGTCATTTTGTCATTTTTGTCATTTTTGTCATTTTTGTCATTTTTGTCATTTTTGTCATTTTTGTCATTTTTGTCATTTTTGTCATTTTTGTCATTTTGTCATTTTTGTCATTTTTGTCATTTTTGTCATTTTGTCATTTTTGTCATTTTTGTCATTTTTGTCATTTTTGTCATTTTTGTCATTTTTGTCATTTTTGTCATTTTTTGTCATTTTTGTCATTTTTGTCATTTTGTCATTTTTGTCATTTTTGTCATTTTGTCATTTTTGTCATTTTTGTCATTTTTGTCATTTTTGTCATTTTTGTCATTTTTGTCATTTTTGTCATTTTTGTCATTTTTGTCATTTTTGTCATTTTTGTCATTTTTGTCATTTTTGTCATTTTTGTCATTTTTGTCATTTTTGTCATTTTTGTCATTTTTGTCATTTTTGTCATTTTTGTCATTTTTGTCATTTTTGTCATTTTTGTCATTTTTGTCATTTTTGTCATTTTGTCATTTTTGTCATTTTTGTCATTTTTGTCATTTTTGTCATTTTTGTCATTTTTGTCATTTTTGTCATTTTTGTCATTTTTGTCATTTTTGTCATTTTTGTCATTTTTGTCATTTTTGTCATTTTTGTCATTTTTGTCATTTTTGTCATTTTTGTCATTTTTGTCATTTTTGTCATTTTTGTCATTTTTGTCATTTTTGTCATTTTTGTCATTTTTGTCATTTTGTCTTTTTGTCATTTTTGTCATTTTTGTCATTTTTGTCATTTTGTCATTTTTGTCATTTTTGTCATTTTTGTCATTTTTGTCATTTTTGTCATTTTTGTCATTTTTGTCATTTTTGTCATTTTTGTCATTTTTGTCATTTTTGTCATTTTGTCATTTTTGTCATTTTTGTCATTTTTGTCATTTTTGTCATTTTTGTCATTTTTGTCATTTTTGTCATTTTTGTCATTTTTGTCATTTTTGTCATTTTTGTCATTTTTGTCATTTTTGTCATTTTTGTCATTTTTGTCATTTTTGTCATTTTTGTCATTTTTGTCATTTTGTCATTTTTGTCATTTTTGTCATTTTTGTCATTTTTGTCATTTTTGTCATTTTTGTCATTTTGTCATTTTTGTCATTTTTGTCATTTTTGTCATTTTTGTCATTTTTGTCATTTTTGTCATTTTGTCATTTTGTCATTTTTGTCATTTTGTCATTTTTGTCATTTTTGTCATTTTTGTCATTTTTGTCATTTTTGTCATTTTTGTCATTTTTGTCATTTTTGTCATTTTTTGTCATTTTTGTCATTTTTGTCATTTTTGTCATTTTTGTCATTTTTGTCATTTTTGTCATTTTTGTCATTTTTGTCATTTTTGTCATTTTTGTCATTTTTGTCATTTTTGTCATTTTTGTCATTTTTGTCATTTTTGTCATTTTTGTCATTTTGTCATTTTGTCATTTTTGTCATTTTTGTCATTTTTGTCATTTTTGTCATTTTTGTCATTTTTGTCATTTTTGTCATTTTTGTCATTTTTGTCATTTTTGTCATTTTTGTCATTTTTGTCATTTTTGTCATTTTTGTCATTTTTGTCATTTTTGTCATTTTTGTCATTTTTGTCATTTTTGTCATTTTTGTCATTTTTGTCATTTTTGTCATTTTTGTCATTTTTGTCATTTTTGTCATTTTTGTCATTTTTGTCATTTTGTCATTTTGTCATTTTTGTCATTTTTGTCATTTTTGTCATTTTTGTCATTTTTGTCATTTTTGTCATTTTTGTCATTTTTGTCATTTTTGTCATTTTTGTCATTTTTGTCATTTTTGTCATTTTTGTCATTTTTGTCATTTTTGTCATTTTTGTCATTTTTGTCATTTTTGTCATTTTTGTCATTTTTGTCATTTTTGTCATTTTTGTCATTTTTGTCATTTTTGTCATTTTTGTCATTTTTGTCATTTTTGTCATTTTTGTCATTTTTGTCATTTTTGTCATTTTTGTCATTTTTGTCATTTTTGTCATTTTTGTCATTTTTGTCATTTTTGTCATTTTTGTCATTTTTGTCATTTTTGTCATTTTTGTCATTTTTGTCATTTTTGTCATTTTTGTCATTTTGTCATTTTTGTCATTTTTGTCATTTTTGTCATTTTTGTCATTTTTGTCATTTTTGTCATTTTTGTCATTTTTGTCATTTTTGTCATTTTTGTCATTTTTGTCATTTTTGTCATTTTTGTCATTTTTGTCATTTTTGTCATTTTTGTCATTTTTGTCATTTTTGTCATTTTTGTCATTTTTGTCATTTTTGTCATTTTTGTCATTTTTGTCATTTTTGTCATTTTTGTCATTTTTGTCATTTTTGTCATTTTTGTCATTTTTGTCATTTTTGTCATTTTTGTCATTTTTGTCATTTTTGTCATTTTTGTCATTTTTGTCATTTTGTCATTTTTGTCATTTTTGTCATTTTTGTCATTTTTGTCATTTTTGTCATTTTGTCATTTTTGTCATTTTTGTCATTTTTGTCATTTTTGTCATTTTTGTCATTTTTGTCATTTTTGTCATTTTTGTCATTTTTGTCATTTTTGTCATTTTTGTCATTTTTGTCATTTTTGTCATTTTTGTCATTTTGTCATTTTTGTCATTTTGTCATTTTTGTCATTTTTGTCATTTTTGTCATTTTGTCATTTTTGTCATTTTTGTCATTTTTGTCATTTTTGTCATTTTTGTCATTTTTGTCATTTTTGTCATTTTTGTCATTTTTGTCATTTTTGTCATTTTTGTCATTTTTGTCATTTTTGTCATTTTTGTCATTTTTGTCATTTTTGTCATTTTTGTCATTTTTGTCATTTTTGTCATTTTTGTCATTTTTGTCATTTTTGTCATTTTTGTCATTTTTGTCATTTTTGTCATTTTTGTCATTTTTGTCATTTTTGTCATTTTTGTCATTTTTGTCATTTTTGTCATTTTTGTCATTTTTGTCATTTTTGTCATTTTTGTCATTTTGTCATTTTTGTCATTTTTGTCATTTTTGTCATTTTTGTCATTTTTGTCATTTTTGTCATTTTTGTCATTTTTGTCATTTTTGTCATTTTTGTCATTTTTGTCATTTTTGTCATTTTTGTCATTTTTGTCATTTTTGTCATTTTTGTCATTTTGTCATTTTTGTCATTTTTGTCATTTTTGTCATTTTTGTCATTTTTGTCATTTTTGTCATTTTTGTCATTTTTGTCATTTTTGTCATTTTTGTCATTTTGTCATTTTTGTCATTTTTGTCATTTTTGTCATTTTTGTCATTTTTGTCATTTTTGTCATTTTTGTCATTTTTGTCATTTTTGTCATTTTTGTCATTTTTGTCATTTTTGTCATTTTTGTCATTTTTGTCATTTTTGTCATTTTTGTCATTTTTGTCATTTTTGTCATTTTTGTCATTTTTGTTTTTGTCATTTTTGTCATTTTTGTCATTTTTGTCATTTTTGTCATTTTTGTCATTTTTGTCATTTTTGTCATTTTTGTCATTTTTGTCATTTTTGTCATTTTTGTCATTTTTGTCATTTTTGTCATTTTTGTCATTTTTGTCATTTTTGTCATTTTTGTCATTTTTGTCATTTTTGTCATTTTTGTCATTTTTGTCATTTTTGTCATTTTTGTCATTTTTGTCATTTTTGTCATTTTTGTCATTTTTGTCATTTTTGTCATTTTTGTCATTTTTGTCATTTTTGTCATTTTTGTCATTTTTGTCATTTTTGTCATTTTTGTCATTTTTGTCATTTTGTCATTTTTGTCATTTTTGTCATTTTTGTCATTTTTGTCATTTTTGTCATTTTTGTCATTTTTGTCATTTTTGTCATTTTTGTCATTTTGTCATTTTTGTCATTTTTGTCATTTTGTCATTTTTGTCATTTTTGTCATTTTTGTCATTTTTGTCATTTTTGTCATTTTTGTCATTTTTGTCATTTTTGTCATTTTTGTCATTTTGTCATTTTTGTCATTTTTGTCATTTTTGTCATTTTTGTCATTTTTGTCATTTTTGTCATTTTTGTCATTTTTGTCATTTTTGTCATTTTTGTCATTTTTGTCATTTTTGTCATTTTTGTCATTTTTGTCATTTTTGTCATTTTTGTCATTTTTGTCATTTTTGTCATTTTTGTCATTTTTGTCATTTTTGTCATTTTTGTCATTTTTGTCATTTTTGTCATTTTTGTCATTTTTGTCATTTTTGTCATTTTTGTCATTTTTGTCATTTTTGTCATTTTTGTCATTTTTGTCATTTTTGTCATTTTTGTCATTTTTGTCATTTTTGTCATTTTTGTCATTTTTGTCATTTTTGTCATTTTTGTCATTTTTGTCATTTTTGTCATTTTTGTCATTTTTGTCATTTTTGTCATTTTTGTCATTTTTGTCATTTTTGTCATTTTGTCATTTTTGTCATTTTTGTCATTTTTGTCATTTTTGTCATTTTTGTCATTTTTGTCATTTTTGTCATTTTTGTCATTTTTGTCATTTTTGTCATTTTGTCATTTTTGTCATTTTTGTCATTTTTGTCATTTTTGTCATTTTTGTCATTTTTGTCATTTTTGTCATTTTTGTCATTTTTGTCATTTTTGTCATTTTTGTCATTTTTGTCATTTTTGTCATTTTTGTCATTTTTGTCATTTTTGTCATTTTTGTCATTTTTGTCATTTTTGTCATTTTTGTCATTTTTGTCATTTTTGTCATTTTTGTCATTTTTGTCATTTTTGTCATTTTTGTCATTTTTGTCATTTTTGTCATTTTTGTCATTTTTGTCATTTTTGTCATTTTGTCATTTTTGTCATTTTTGTCATTTTTGTCATTTTTGTCATTTTTGTCATTTTTGTCATTTTTGTCATTTTTGTCATTTTTGTCATTTTTGTCATTTTTGTCATTTTTGTCATTTTTGTCATTTTTGTCATTTTTGTCATTTTTGTCATTTTTGTCATTTTTGTCATTTTTGTCATTTTTGTCATTTTTGTCATTTTTGTCATTTTTGTCATTTTTGTCATTTTTGTCATTTTGTCATTTTTGTCATTTTTGTCATTTTTGTCATTTTTGTCATTTTTGTCATTTTTGTCATTTTTGTCATTTTTGTCATTTTTGTCATTTTTGTCATTTTTGTCATTTTTGTCATTTTTGTCATTTTTGTCATTTTTGTCATTTTTGTCATTTTTGTCATTTTTGTCATTTTTGTCATTTTTGTCATTTTGTCATTTTTGTCATTTTTGTCATTTTTGTCATTTTTGTCATTTTTGTCATTTTTGTCATTTTTGTCATTTTTGTCATTTTTGTCATTTTTGTCATTTTTGTCATTTTTGTCATTTTTGTCATTTTTGTCATTTTTGTCATTTTTGTCATTTTTGTCATTTTTGTCATTTTTGTCATTTTTGTCATTTTTGTCATTTTTGTCATTTTTGTCATTTTTGTCATTTTTGTCATTTTTGTCATTTTTGTCATTTTTGTCATTTTTGTCATTTTTGTCATTTTTGTCATTTTTGTCATTTTTGTCATTTTTGTCATTTTTGTCATTTTTGTCATTTTTGTCATTTTTGTCATTTTTGTCATTTTTGTCATTTTTGTCATTTTTGTCATTTTTGTCATTTTTGTCATTTTTGTCATTTTTGTCATTTTTGTCATTTTTGTCATTTTTGTCATTTTTGTCATTTTTGTCATTTTTGTCATTTTTGTCATTTTTGTCATTTTGTCATTTTTGTCATTTTTGTCATTTTTGTCATTTTTGTCATTTTTGTCATTTTTGTCATTTTGTCATTTTTGTCATTTTTGTCATTTTTGTCATTTTTGTCATTTTTGTCATTTTTGTCATTTTTGTCATTTTTGTCATTTTTGTCATTTTTGTCATTTTTGTCATTTTTGTCATTTTTGTCATTTTGTCATTTTTGTCATTTTTGTCATTTTTGTCATTTTTTGTCATTTTTGTCATTTTTGTCATTTTTGTCATTTTTGTCATTTTTGTCATTTTTGTCATTTTTGTCATTTTTGTCATTTTGTCATTTTTGTCATTTTTGTCATTTTTGTCATTTTTGTCATTTTTGTCATTTTTGTCATTTTTGTCATTTTTGTCATTTTTGTCATTTTTGTCATTTTTGTCATTTTTGTCATTTTTGTCATTTTTGTCATTTTTGTCATTTTTGTCATTTTTGTCATTTTTGTCATTTTTGTCATTTTTGTCATTTTTGTCATTTTTGTCATTTTTGTCATTTTTGTCATTTTTGTCATTTTTGTCATTTTTGTCATTTTTGTCATTTTGTCATTTTTGTCATTTTTGTCATTTTTGTCATTTTTGTCATTTTTGTCATTTTTGTCATTTTTGTCATTTTTGTCATTTTGTCATTTTTGTCATTTTTGTCATTTTTGTCATTTTTGTCATTTTTGTCATTTTTGTCATTTTTGTCATTTTGTCATTTTTGTCATTTTTGTCATTTTTGTCATTTTTGTCATTTTTGTCATTTTTGTCATTTTTGTCATTTTGTCATTTTTGTCATTTTTGTCATTTTTGTCATTTTTGTCATTTTTGTCATTTTTGTCATTTTTGTCATTTTTGTCATTTTTGTCATTTTTGTCATTTTTGTCATTTTTGTCATTTTTGTCATTTTTGTCATTTTTGTCATTTTTGTCATTTTTGTCATTTTTGTCATTTTGTCATTTTTGTCATTTTTGTCATTTTTGTCATTTTTGTCATTTTTGTCATTTTTGTCATTTTTGTCATTTTTGTCATTTTTGTCATTTTTGTCATTTTTGTCATTTTTGTCATTTTTGTCATTTTTGTCATTTTTGTCATTTTTGTCATTTTTGTCATTTTTGTCATTTTTGTCATTTTTGTCATTTTTGTCATTTTTGTCATTTTTGTCATTTTTGTCATTTTTGTCATTTTTGTCATTTTTGTCATTTTTGTCATTTTTGTCATTTTTGTCATTTTTGTCATTTTTGTCATTTTTGTCATTTTTGTCATTTTTGTCATTTTTGTCATTTTTGTCATTTTTGTCATTTTTGTCATTTTTGTCATTTTTGTCATTTTTTGTCATTTTTGTCATTTTTGTCATTTTTGTCATTTTTTGTCATTTTTGTCATTTTTGTCATTTTTGTCATTTTTGTCATTTTGTCATTTTTGTCATTTTTGTCATTTTTGTCATTTTTGTCATTTTTGTCATTTTTGTCATTTTTGTCATTTTTGTCATTTTTGTCATTTTTGTCATTTTTGTCATTTTTGTCATTTTTGTCATTTTTGTCATTTTTGTCATTTTTGTCATTTTTGTCATTTTTGTCATTTTTGTCATTTTTGTCATTTTTGTCATTTTTGTCATTTTTGTCATTTTTGTCATTTTTGTCATTTTTGTCATTTTTGTCATTTTTGTCATTTTTGTCATTTTTGTCATTTTTGTCATTTTTGTCATTTTTGTCATTTTTGTCATTTTTGTCATTTTTGTCATTTTTGTCATTTTTGTCATTTTTGTCATTTTTGTCATTTTTGTCATTTTTGTCATTTTTGTCATTTTTGTCATTTTTGTCATTTTTGTCATTTTTGTCATTTTTGTCATTTTTGTCATTTTTGTCATTTTTGTCATTTTTGTCATTTTTGTCATTTTTGTCATTTTTGTCATTTTTGTCATTTTTGTCATTTTTGTCATTTTTGTCATTTTTGTCATTTTTGTCATTTTTGTCATTTTTGTCATTTTTGTCATTTTTGTCATTTTTGTCATTTTTGTCATTTTTGTCATTTTTGTCATTTTTGTCATTTTTGTCATTTTTGTCATTTTTGTCATTTTTGTCATTTTTGTCATTTTTGTCATTTTTGTCATTTTTGTCATTTTTGTCATTTTTGTCATTTTTGTCATTTTTGTCATTTTTGTCATTTTTGTCATTTTTGTCATTTTTGTCATTTTTGTCATTTTTGTCATTTTTGTCATTTTTGTCATTTTTGTCATTTTTGTCATTTTTGTCATTTTTGTCATTTTTGTCATTTTTGTCATTTTTGTCATTTGTATTTTGTCATTTTTGTCATTTTTGTCATTTTTGTCATTTTTGTCATTTTTGTCATTTTTGTCATTTTTGTCATTTTTGTCATTTTTGTCATTTTTGTCATTTTTGTCATTTTTGTCATTTTTGTCATTTTTGTCATTTTTGTCATTTTTGTCATTTTTGTCATTTTGTCATTTTTGTCATTTTTGTCATTTTTGTCATTTTTGTCATTTTTGTCATTTTTGTCATTTTTGTCATTTTTGTCATTTTTGTCATTTTT
Source organism: Uranotaenia lowii (assembly GCF_029784155.1). Classification (NCBI taxonomy): domain Eukaryota; kingdom Metazoa; phylum Arthropoda; class Insecta; order Diptera; family Culicidae; genus Uranotaenia; species Uranotaenia lowii. The sequence continues at coordinate 5,477 of NW_026597020.1, read as the reverse complement.
GTCATTTTTGTCATTTTTGTCATTTTTGTCATTTTTGTCATTTTTGTCATTTTTGTCATTTTTGTCATTTTTGTCATTTTTGTCATTTTTGTCATTTTTGTCATTTTTGTCATTTTTGTCATTTTTGTCATTTTTGTCATTTTTGTCATTTTTGTCATTTTTGTCATTTTTGTCATTTTTGTCATTTTTGTCATTTTTGTCATTTTTGTCATTTTTGTCATTTTTGTCATTTTTGTCATTTTTGTCATTTTTGTCATTTTTGTCATTTTGTCATTTTGTCATTTTTGTCATTTTTGTCATTTTTGTCATTTTTGTCATTTTTGTCATTTTTGTCATTTTTGTCATTTTTGTCATTTTTGTCATTTTTGTCATTTTTGTCATTTTTGTCATTTTTGTCATTTTTGTCATTTTTGTCATTTTTGTCATTTTTGTCATTTTTGTCATTTTTGTCATTTTTGTCATTTTGTCATTTTTGTCATTTTTGTCATTTTTGTCATTTTTGTCATTTTTGTCATTTTTGTCATTTTTGTCATTTTTGTCATTTTTGTCATTTTTGTCATTTTTGTCATTTTTGTCATTTTTGTCATTTTTGTCATTTTTGTCATTTTGTCATTTTTGTCATTTTTGTCATTTTTGTCATTTTTGTCATTTTTGTCATTTTTGTCATTTTTGTCATTTTTGTCATTTTTGTCATTTTTGTCATTTTTGTCATTTTTGTCATTTTTGTCATTTTGTCATTTTTGTCATTTTTGTCATTTTTGTCATTTTTGTCATTTTTGTCATTTTTGTCATTTTTGTCATTTTTGTCATTTTTGTCATTTTTGTCATTTTTGTCATTTTTGTCATTTTTGTCATTTTTGTCATTTTTGTCATTTTTGTCATTTTTGTCATTTTTGTCATTTTTGTCATTTTTGTCATTTTTGTCATTTTTGTCATTTTTGTCATTTTTGTCATTTTTGTCATTTTTGTCATTTTTGTCATTTTTGTCATTTTTGTCATTTTTGTCATTTTTGTCATTTTTGTCATTTTTGTCATTTTTGTCATTTTTGTCATTTTTGTCATTTTTGTCATTTTTGTCATTTTTGTCATTTTTGTCATTTTTGTCATTTTTGTCATTTTTGTCATTTTTGTCATTTTTGTCATTTTTGTCATTTTTGTCATTTTTGTCATTTTTGTCATTTTTGTCATTTTTGTCATTTTTGTCATTTTTGTCATTTTTGTCATTTTTGTCATTTTTGTCATTTTTGTCATTTTTGTCATTTTTGTCATTTTTGTCATTTTTGTCATTTTTGTCATTTTTGTCATTTTTGTCATTTTTGTCATTTTTGTCATTTTTGTCATTTTTGTCATTTTTGTCATTTTTGTCATTTTTGTCATTTTTGTCATTTTTGTCATTTTTGTCATTTTTGTCATTTTTGTCATTTTTGTCATTTTTGTCATTTTTGTCATTTTTGTCATTTTTGTCATTTTTGTCATTTTTGTCATTTTTGTCATTTTTGTCATTTTTGTCATTTTTGTCATTTTTGTCATTTTTGTCATTTTTGTCATTTTTGTCATTTTTGTCATTTTTGTCATTTTTGTCATTTTTGTCATTTTTGTCATTTTTGTCATTTTTGTCATTTTTGTCATTTTTGTCATTTTTGTCATTTTTGTCATTTTTGTCATTTTTGTCATTTTTGTCATTTTTGTCATTTTTGTCATTTTTGTCATTTTTGTCATTTTTGTCATTTTTGTCATTTTTGTCATTTTTGTCATTTTTGTCATTTTTGTCATTTTTGTCATTTTTGTCATTTTTGTCATTTTTGTCATTTTGTCATTTTTGTCATTTTTGTCATTTTTGTCATTTTTGTCATTTTTGTCATTTTTGTCATTTTTGTCATTTTTGTCATTTTTGTCATTTTTGTCATTTTTGTCATTTTTGTCATTTTTGTCATTTTTGTCATTTTTGTCATTTTTGTCATTTTTGTCATTTTTGTCATTTTTGTCATTTTTGTCATTTTTGTCATTTTTGTCATTTTTGTCATTTTTGTCATTTTTGTCATTTTTGTCATTTTTGTCATTTTTGTCATTTTTGTCATTTTTGTCATTTTTGTCATTTTTGTCATTTTTGTCATTTTTGTCATTTTTGTCATTTTTGTCATTTTTGTCATTTTTGTCATTTTTGTCATTTTTGTCATTTTTGTCATTTTTGTCATTTTTGTCATTTTTGTCATTTTTGTCATTTTTGTCATTTTTGTCATTTTTGTCATTTTTGTCATTTTTGTCATTTTTGTCATTTTTGTCATTTTTGTCATTTTTGTCATTTTTGTCATTTTTGTCATTTTTGTCATTTTTGTCATTTTTGTCATTTTTGTCATTTTTGTCATTTTTGTCATTTTTGTCATTTTTGTCATTTTTGTCATTTTTGTCATTTTTGTCATTTTTGTCATTTTTGTCATTTTTGTCATTTTTGTCATTTTTGTCATTTTTGTCATTTTTGTCATTTTTGTCATTTTTGTCATTTTTGTCATTTTTGTCATTTTTGTCATTTTTGTCATTTTTGTCATTTTTGTCATTTTTGTCATTTTTGTCATTTTTGTCATTTTTGTCATTTTTGTCATTTTTGTCATTTTTGTCATTTTTGTCATTTTTGTCATTTTTGTCATTTTTGTCATTTTTGTCATTTTTGTCATTTTTGTCATTTTTGTCATTTTTGTCATTTTTGTCATTTTTGTCATTTTTGTCATTTTTGTCATTTTTGTCATTTTTGTCATTTTTGTCATTTTTGTCATTTTTGTCATTTTTGTCATTTTTGTCATTTTTGTCATTTTTGTCATTTTTGTCATTTTTGTCATTTTTGTCATTTTTGTCATTTTTGTCATTTTTGTCATTTTTGTCATTTTTGTCATTTTTGTCATTTTTGTCATTTTTGTCATTTTTGTCATTTTTGTCATTTTTGTCATTTTTGTCATTTTTGTCATTTTTGTCATTTTTGTCATTTTTGTCATTTTTGTCATTTTTGTCATTTTTGTCATTTTTGTCATTTTTGTCATTTTTGTCATTTTTGTCATTTTTGTCATTTTTGTCATTTTTGTCATTTTTGTCATTTTTGTCATTTTTGTCATTTTTGTCATTTTTGTCATTTTTGTCATTTTTGTCATTTTTGTCATTTTTGTCATTTTTGTCATTTTTGTCATTTTTGTCATTTTTGTCATTTTTGTCATTTTTGTCATTTTTGTCATTTTTGTCATTTTTGTCATTTTTGTCATTTTTGTCATTTTTGTCATTTTTGTCATTTTTGTCATTTTTGTCATTTTTGTCATTTTTGTCATTTTTGTCATTTTTGTCATTTTTGTCATTTTTGTCATTTTTGTCATTTTTGTCATTTTTGTCATTTTTGTCATTTTTGTCATTTTTGTCATTTTTGTCATTTTTGTCATTTTTGTCATTTTTGTCATTTTTGTCATTTTTGTCATTTTTGCCATTTTTGCCATTTTTGTCATTTTTGTCATTTTTGTCATTTTTGTCATTTTTGTCATTTTTGTCATTTTTGTCATTTTTGTCATTTTTGTCATTTTTGTCATTTTTGTCATTTTTGTCATTTTTGTCATTTTTGTCATTTTTGTCATTTTTGTCATTTTTGTCATTTTTGTCATTTTTGTCATTTTTGTCATTTTTGTCATTTTTGTCATTTTTGTCATTTTTGTCATTTTTGTCATTTTTGTCATTTTTGTCATTTTTGTCATTTTTGTCATTTTTGTCATTTTTGTCATTTTTGTCATTTTTGTCATTTTTGTCATTTTTGTCATTTTTGTCATTTTTGTCATTTTTGTCATTTTTGTCATTTTTGTCATTTTTGTCATTTTTGTCATTTTTGTCATTTTTGTCATTTTTGTCATTTTTGTCATTTTTGTCATTTTTGTCATTTTTGTCATTTTTGTAATTTTTGTCATTTTTGTCTTTTTTGTCGTTTTTGTCACTTCTGTCAATTTTGTCATATATGACTTTTTTTTATCAATTTTAACCTTTTGTTTTCTTCGAATTATTTTTCTTAAATGTTAGTTGGAAGAAAAATAAAGCAAAAATTGCCTTTCCACTTACTGCGATACCATCGCACATCCGGCTAAGTGTTAAAATTCCATTATTTTTCAATAACCGAAAAGGTAGCTCGAACAGCAAATTGTAGACAAGCGCAGTTCAATTAAAGTCACCGATATCTCGTGATGCAATCCCAAAACTGCGGCAGAAGGTTGGTGCTCACTTAAAAGCTGAAGTGATGAAGTTCCGCCTAGCTAGAGCTAGGTTGTTAATACTGTAACTTAGCTCGGAAAATGTAATAATGCAAGTGCCGTGCTGCTGCTCTGAGGCCCGGGCACGAAAAGATTACCCCCTTGCATTGCTTGGTAGTTCACTCAAATGGCACACAAAACATCATCAAACAATTTTCCGGATAGGACTTGCGGAAAGGGTCCATAAACGGGCGCGTATCAAACGACCAACCAACTCTTCCTCGATCGGCAAAAAAATAGACTGCAACAGGTGCTTATGGCGTAGATTGCGGCCAAATAGTTGGTTTAAGCCATATTTATATTGGCTTCGTGGTTGGCGGAGAATCGCGATGCCAGACGATGGGTTTTGAAGTATGAAATGCTATTCCATTGAGAAGATTTCTGCTCCCGGGAATCACTTGGCGCATTTTGATAGCGCGAAACTATGCAACATTGGGAGATTTCTCGGTGCCATCAGTGCAAGGAAGCCAGTGGTTCTCAGGTTAGGATAACTAGATAGGTAAAGATTTTAACATTCAACATAAACAGAGAGGTAATGATTTTCATTTTCAGATGTATAAAAAAGAGCACTTCTTTTTAACAGCCATGTTTTGTGGAGAAAAAATATTTCAAATTCATTTTTTGATCAAAATTTAAGCTTTTCATAGTGGAGTACTATGTCATTTGTTTTGTTTTTAGTAAATATTTCATAAAAACTAAAAGGAATGATAAGCACATTAACACATCAAAAACCGCGAAGAAATTTAAGCCGGGAAACTCAAAAATTAAAGTTTTAATCGGTCTCGCTAGAGGACGATTTGCCAAATTCATCTCATTAAGTACGATCTGGACTTTGTTGGATTGGTACTGAGCCACAGAATCAGCTTATAATTGACTCTGCTTCGGGTTCTTCTGCTTCTTATATTTCTTAAGGCCAAATCTTACCTTGGTGCGATGCACGGTGCTGAGAAAGGATCCTATTTTTCGGTTACATCCCGAACTTAAACAGTCTTCCTATAGGCATAGACGCGCATGACTTTCCGGTCCAAAGTTTTGTCCACTGGACCCGGTTTCCGCCTAGATGTTTTGTTGTCCACGAAGCTGCTTTCCTGCTGCTGCTACCGAATCAAATTTCTGTTTTGATATTTATTTTAATTAGGCTTTTAAAATTGTAATTTATTTTATTTTTCATTCAACATTTATCTATAATACATATAGTTTCTGAGGGTG
>NW_026597019.1:0-16896 GCF_029784155.1 Uranotaenia lowii | reverse complement strand
TGGCATTCTGAGCTTAATTTGGGATCACAACTTTAAAATGTGATTTCTGGCCTTTAGAAGCGTTTTTCGGGCATTCTGAGCTTAATTTGGGATCACAACTTTAAAATGCGATTTCTGGCCTTTAGAAGCGTTTTTCGGGCATTCTGAGCTTAATTTGGGATCACAACTTTAAAATGCGATTTCTGGCCTTTAGAAGCGTGTTTTGGCCATTCTGAGCTTAATTTGGGATCACAACTTTAAAATGCGATTTCTGACCTTTAGAAGCGTTTTTCGGGCATTCTGAGCTTAATTTGGGATCACAACTTTAAAATGTGATTTCTGGCCTTTAGAAGCGTTTTTCGGGCATTCTGAGCTTAATTTGGGATCACAACTTTAAAATGCGATTTCTGGCCTTTAGAAGCGTTTTTCGGGCATTCTGAGCTTAATTTGGGATCACAACTTTAAAATGTGATTTCTGGCCTTTAGAAGCGTTTTTCGGCCATTCTGAGCTTAATTTGGGATCACAACTTTAAAATGCGATTTCTGGCCTTTAGAAGCGTTTTTCGGGCATTCTGAGCTTAATTTAGGATCACAACATTAAAATGCGATTTCTGGCCTTTAGAAGCGTTTTTCTGAGCTTTATTTGGGATCACAACTTTAAAATGTGATTTCTGGCCTTTAGAAGCGTTTTTCGGGCATTCTGAGCTTAATTTGGGATCACAACTTTAAAATGCGATTTCTGGCCTTTAGAAGCGTTTTTCGGGCATTCTGAGCTTAATTTGGGATCACAACTTTAAAATGCGATTTCTGGCCTTTAGAAGCGTTTTTTCGGGCATTCTGAGCTTAATTTGGGATCACAACTTTAAAATGTGATTTCTGGCCTTTAGAAGCGTTTTTCTGAGCTTAATTTGGGATCACAACTTTAAAATGTGATTTCTGGCCTTTAGAAGCGTTTTTCGGGCATTCTGAGCTTAATTTAGGATCACAACATTAAAATGCGATTTCTGGCCTTTAGAAGCGTTTTTCTGAGCTTAATTTGGGATCACAACTTTAAAATGTGATTTCTGGCCTTTAGAAGCGTTTTTCGGGCATTCTGAGCTTAATTTGGGATCACAACTTTAAAATGCGATTTCTGGCCTTTAGAAGCGTTTTTCGGGCATTCCGAGCTTTATTTGGGATCACAACTTTAAAATGTGATTTCTGGCCTTTAGAAGCGTTTTTCGGGCATTCTGAGCTTAATTTGGGATCACAACTTTAAAATGCGATTTCTGGCCTTTAGAAGCGTTTTTCGGGCATTCTGAGCTTAATTTGGGGATCACAACTTTAAAATGCGATTTCTGGCCTTTAGAAGCGTTTTTCGGGCATTCTGAGCTTAATTTGGGATCACAACTTTAAAATGCGATTTCTGGCCTTTAGAAGCGTTTTTTCGGGCATTCTGAGCTTAATTTGGGATCACAACTTTAAAATGTGATTTCTGGCCTTTAGAAGCGTTTTTCGGGCATTCTGAGCTTAATTTGGGATCACAACTTTAAAATGCGATTTCTGGCCTTTAGAAGCGTTTTTCGGGCATTCTGAGCTTAATTTGGGATCACAACTTTAAAATGCGATTTCTGGCCTTTAGAAGCGTTTTTCGGGCATTCTGAGCTTAATTTGGGATCACAACTTTAAAATGCGATTTCTGGCCTTTAGAAGCGTTTTTCGGGCATTCTGAGCTTAATTTGGGATCACAACTTTAAAATGCGATTTCTGGCCTTTAGAAGCGTTTTTCGGGCATTCTGAGCTTAATTTGGGATCACAACTTTAAAATGCGATTTCTGGTCTTAAGAAGCGTTTTTTGGCCATATTGAGCTTAATTTGGGATCACAACTTTAAAATGCGATTTCTGGCCTTTAGAAGCGTTTTTCGGGCATTCTGAGCTTAATTTTGGATCACAACTTTAAAATGTGATTTCTGGCCTTTAGAAGCGTTTTTCGGGCATTCTGAGCTTAATTTGGGATCACAACTTTAAAATGTGATTTCTGGCATTTAGAAGCGTTTTTCGGGCATTCTGAGCTTAATTTGGGATCACAACTTTAAAATGCGATTTCTGGCCTTTAGAAGCGTTTTTCGGGCATTCTGAGCTTAATTTGGGATCACAACTTTAAAATGCGATTTCTGGCCTTTAGAAGCGTTTTTCGGGCATTCTGAGCTTAATTTGGGATCACAACTTTAAAATGCGATTTCTGGCCTTTAGAAGCGTTTTTCGGGCATTCTGAGCTTAATTTGGGATCACAACTTTAAAATGCGATTTCTGGTCTTTAGAAGCGTTTTTTGGCCATATTGAGCTTAATTTGGGATCACAACTTTAAAATGCGATTTCTGGCCTTTAGAAGCGTTTTTCGGGCATTCTGAGCTTAATTTTGGATCACAACTTTAAAATGTGATTTCTGGCCTTTAGAAGCGTTTTTCGGGCATTCTGAGCTTAATTTAGGATCACAACATTAAAATGCGATTTCTGGCCTTTTGAAGCGTTTTTCTGAGCTTAATTTGGGATCACAACTTTAAAATGTGATTTCTGGCCTTTAGAAGCGTTTTTCGGGCATTCTGAGCTTAATTTGGGATCACAACTTTAAAATGCGATTTCTGGCCTTTAGAAGCGTTTTTCGGGCATTCTGAGCTTAATTTGGGATCACAACTTTAAAATGTGATTTCTGGCCTTTAGAAGCGTTTTTCGGGCATTTGAGCTTAATTTGGGATCACAACTTTAAAATGCGATTTCTGGCCTTTAGAAGCGTTTTTCGGGCATTCTGAGCTTAATTTGGGATCACAACTTTAAAATGCGATTTCTGGCTTTTAGAAGCGTTTTTTCGGGCATTCTGAGCTTAATTTGGGATCACAACTTTAAAATGCGATTTCTGGCCTTTAGAAGCGTTTTTCGGGCATTCTGAGCTTAATTTGGGATCACAACATTAAAATGCGATTTCTGGTCTTAAGAAGCGTTTTTGGCCATATTGAGCTTAATTTGGGATCACAACTTTAAAATGCGATTTCTGGCCTTTAGAAGCGTTTTTCGGGCATTCTGAGCTTAATTTTGGATCACAACTTTAAAATGTGATTTCTGATCTTTAGAAGCGTTTTTCGGGCATTCTGAGCTTAATTTGGGATCACAACTTTAAAATGTGATTTCTGGCCTTTAGAAGCGTTTTTCGGGCATTCTGAGCTTAATTTGGGATCACAACTTTAAAATGCGATTTCTGGCCTTTAGAAGCGTTTTTCGGGCATTCTGAGCTTAATTTGGGATCACAACTTTAAAATGCGATTTCTGGCTTTTAGAAGCGTTTTTCGGGCATTCTGAGCTTAATTTGGGATCACAACTTTAAAATGCGATTTCTGGCCTTTAGAAGCGTTTTTCGGGCATTCTGAGCTTAATTTGGGATCACAACTTTAAAATGCGATTTCTGGTCTTTAGAAGCGTTTTTTGGCCATATTGAGCTTAATTTGGGATCACAACTTTAAAATGCGATTTCTGGCCTTTAGAAGCGTTTTTCGGGCATTCTGAGCTTAATTTGGGATCACAACATTAAAATGCGATTTCTGGCCTTTAGAAGCGTTTTTCAGGCATTCTGAGCTTAATTTGGGTTCACAACTTTAAAATGCGATTTCTGGCCTTTAGAAGCGTTTTTCGGGCATTCTGAGCTTAATTTGGGATCACAACTTTAAAATGTGATTTCTGGCCTTTAGAAGCGTTTTTCGGGCATTCTGAGCTTAATTTGGGATCACAACTTTAAAATGCGATTTCTGGCCTTTAGAAGCGTTTTTCGGGCATTCTGAGCTTAATTTGGGATCACAACTTTAAAATGTGATTTCTGGCCTTTAGAAGCGTTTTTTCGGGCATTCTGAGCTTAATTTGGGATCACAACTTTAAAATGCGATTTCTGGCCTTTAGAAGCGTTTTTCGGGCATTCTGAGCTTAATTTGGGATCACAACTTTAAAATGCGATTTCTGGCCTTTAGAAGCGTTTTTCGGGCATTCTGAGCTTAATTTGGGATCACAACTTTAAAATGCGATTTCTGGCCTTTAGAAGCGTTTTTCGGGCATTCTGAGCTTAATTTGGGATCACAACTTTAAAATGCGATTTCTGGTCTTTAGAAGCGTTTTTTGGCCATATTGAGCTTAATTTGGGATCACAACTTTAAAATGCGATTTCTGGCCTTTAGAAGCGTTTTTCGGGCATTCTGAGCTTAATTTTGGATCACAACTTTAAAATGTGATTTCTGGCCTTTAGAAGCGTTTTTCGGGCATTCTGAGCTTAATTTAGGATCACAACATTAAAATGCGATTTCTGGCCTTTAGAAGCGTTTTTCTGAGCTTAATTTGGGATCACAACTTTAAAATGTGATTTCTGGCCTTTAGAAGCGTTTTTCGGGCATTCTGAGCTTAATTTGGGATCACAACTTTAAAATGCGATTTCTGGCCTTTAGAAGCGTTTTTCGGGCATTCTGAGCTTAATTTGGGATCACAACTTTAAAATGTGATTTCTGGCCTTTAGAAGCGTTTTTCGGGCATTCTGAGCTTAATTTGGGATCACAACTTTAAAATGCGATTTCTGGCCTTTAGAAGCGTTTTTCGGGCATTCTGAGCTTAATTTGGGATCACAACTTTAAAATGCGATTTCTGGCTTTTAGAAGCGTTTTTCGGGCATTCTGAGCTTAATTTGGGATCACAACTTTAAAATGCGATTTCTGGCCTTTAGAAGCGTTTTTCGGGCATTCTGAGCTTAATTTGGGATCACAACATTAAAATGCGATTTCTGGTCTTAAGAAGCGTTTTTTGGCCATATTGAGCTTAATTTGGGATCACAACTTTAAAATGCGATTTCTGGCCTTTAGAAGCGTTTTTCGGGCATTCTGAGCTTAATTTTGGATCACAACTTTAAAATGCGATTTCTGGCCTTTAGAAGCGTTTTTCGGGCATTCTGAGCTTAATTTGGGATCACAACTTTAAAATGCGATTTCTGGCCTTTAGAAGCGTTTTTCGGGCATTCTGAGCTTAATTTGGGATCACAACTTTAAAATGCGATTTCTGGCCTTTAGAAGCGTTTTTTGGCCATATTGAGCTTAATTTGGGATCACAACTTTAAAATGCGATTTCTGGCCTTTAGAAGCGTTTTTCGGGCATTCTGAGCTTAATTTAGGATCACAACATTAAAATGCGATTTCTGGCCTTTAGAAGCGTTTTTCAGGCATTCTGAGCTTAATTTGGGATCACAACTTTAAAATGTGATTTCTGGCCTTTAGAAGCGTTTTTAGGGCATTCTGAGCTTAATTTGGGTTCACAACTTTAAAATGCGATTTCTGGCCTTTAGAAGCGTTTTTCGGGCATTCTGAGCTTAATTTGGGATCACAACTTTAAAATGCGATTTCTGGCCTTTAGAAGCGTTTTTCGGGCATTCTGAGCTTAATTTGGGATCACAACTTTAAAATGTGATTTCTGGCCTTTAGAAGCGTTTTTCGGGCATTCTGAGCTTAATTTGGGATCACAACTTTAAAATGCGATTTCTGGCCTTTAGAAGCGTTTTTCGGGCATTCTGAGCTTAATTTGGGATCACAACTTTAAAATGTGATTTCTGGCCTTTAGAAGCGTTTTTCGGGCATTCTGAGCTTAATTTGGGATCACAACATTAAAATGCGATTTCTGGCCTTTAGAAGCGTTTTTCGGGCATTCTGAGCTTAATTTGGGATCACAACTTTAAAATGCGATTTCTGGCCTTTAGAAGCGTTTTTCGGGCATTCTGAGCTTAATTTGGGATCACAACTTTAAAATGTGATTTCTGGCCTTTAGAAGCGTTTTTCGGGCATTCTGAGCTTAATTTGGGATCACAACTTTAAAATGCGATTTCTGGCCTTTAGAAGCGTTTTTCGGGCATTCTGAGCTTAATTTGGGATCACAACTTTAAAATGCGATTTCTGGCCTTTAGAAGCGTTTTTCGGGCATTCTGAGCTTAATTTGGGATCACAACTTTAAAATGCGATTTCTGGCCTTTAGAAGCGTTTTTCGGGCATTCTGAGCTTAATTTGGGATCACAACTTTAAAATGTGATTTCTGGCCTTTAGAAGCGTTTTTCGGGCATTCTGAGCTTAATTTGGGATCACAACTTTAAAATGCGATTTCTGGCCTTTAGAAGCGTTTTTCGGGCATTCTGAGCTTAATTTGGGATCACAACTTTAAAATGCGATTTCTGGCCTTTAGAAGCGTTTTTCGGGCATTCTGAGCTTAATTTGGGATCACAACTTTAAAATGCGATTTCTGGCCTTTAGAAGCGTTTTTCGGGCATTCTGAGCTTAATTTGGGATCACAACTTTAAAATGCGATTTCTGGCCTTTAGAAGCGTTTTTCGGGCATTCTGAGCTTAATTTGGGATCACAACTTTAAAATGTGATTTCTGGCCTTTAGAAGCGTTTTTCGGGCATTCTGAGCTTAATTTGGGATCACAACTTTAAAATGCGATTTCTGGCCTTTAGAAGCGTTTTTCGGGCATTCTGAGCTTAATTTGGGATCACAACTTTAAAATGCGATTTCTGGCCTTTAGAAGCGTTTTTCGGGCATTCTGAGCTTAATTTGGGATCACAACTTTAAAATGTGATTTCTGGCCTTTAGAAGCGTTTTTCGGGCATTCTGAGCTTAATTTGGGATCACAACTTTAAAATGCGATTTCTGGCCTTTAGAAGCGTTTTTCGGGCATTCTGAGCTTAATTTGGGATCACAACTTTAAAATGCGATTTCTGGCCTTTAGAAGCGTTTTTCGGGCATTCTGAGCTTAATTTGGGATCACAACTTTAAAATGCGATTTCTGGTCTTTAGAAGCGTTTTTTGGCCATATTGAGCTTAATTTGGGATCACAACTTTAAAATGCGATTTCTGGCCTTTAGAAGCGTTTTTCGGGCATTCTGAGCTTAATTTAGGATCACAACATTAAAATGCGATTTCTGGCCTTTAGAAGCGTTTTTCAGGCATTCTGAGCTTAATTTGGGATCACAACTTTAAAATGTGATTTCTGGCCTTTAGAAGCGTTTTTAGGGCATTCTGAGCTTAATTTGGGTTCACAACTTTAAAATGCGATTTCTGGCCTTTAGAAGCGTTTTTCGGGCATTCTGAGCTTAATTTGGGATCACAACTTTAAAATGCGATTTCTGGCCTTTAGAAGCGTTTTTCGGGCATTCTGAGCTTAATTTGGGATCACAACTTTAAAATGTGATTTCTGGCCTTTAGAAGCGTTTTTCGGGCATTCTGAGCTTAATTTGGGATCACAACTTTAAAATGTGATTTCTGGCCTTTAGAAGCGTTTTTCGGGCATTCTGAGCTTAATTTGGGATCACAACTTTAAAATGCGATTTCTGGCCTTTAGAAGCGTTTTTCGGGCATTCTGAGCTTAATTTGGGATCACAACTTTAAAATGTGATTTCTGGCCTTTAGAAGCGTTTTTCGGGCATTCTGAGCTTAATTTGGGATCACAACTTTAAAATGCGATTTCTGGCCTTTAGAAGCGTTTTTCGGGCATTCTGAGCTTAATTTGGGATCACAACTTTAAAATGTGATTTCTGGCCTTTAGAAGCGTTTTTCGGGCATTCTGAGCTTAATTTGGGATCACAACTTTAAAATGCGATTTCTGGCCTTTAGAAGCGTTTTTCGGGCATTCTGAGCTTAATTTGGGATCACAACTTTAAAATGTGATTTCTGGCCTTTAGAAGCGTTTTTCGGGCATTCTGAGCTTAATTTGGGATCACAACTTTAAAATGCGATTTCTGGCCTTTAGAAGCGTTTTTCGGGCATTCTGAGCTTAATTTGGGATCACAACTTTAAAATGCGATTTCTGGCCTTTAGAAGCGTTTTTCGGGCATTCTGAGCTTAATTTGGGATCACAACTTTAAAATGCGATTTCTGGCCTTTAGAAGCGTTTTTCGGGCATTCTGAGCTTAATTTGGGATCACAACTTTAAAATGCGATTTCTGGCCTTTAGAAGCGTTTTTCGGGCATTCTGAGCTTAATTTGGGATCACAACTTTAAAATGCGATTTCTGGCCTTTAGAAGCGTTTTTCGGGCATTCTGAGCTTAATTTGGGATCACAACTTTAAAATGCGATTTCTGGCCTTTAGAAGCGTTTTTCGGGCATTCTGAGCTTAATTTGGGATCACAACTTTAAAATGTGATTTCTGGCCTTTAGAAGCGTTTTTCGGGCATTCTGAGCTTAATTTGGGATCACAACTTTAAAATGCGATTTCTGGCCTTTAGAAGCGTTTTTCGGGCATTCTGAGCTTAATTTGGGATCACAACTTTAAAATGCGATTTCTGGCCTTTAGAAGCGTTTTTCGGGCATTCTGAGCTTAATTTGGGATCACAACTTTAAAATGTGATTTCTGGCCTTTAGAAGCGTTTTTCGGGCATTCTGAGCTTAATTTGGGATCACAACTTTAAAATGCGATTTCTGGCCTTTAGAAGCGTTTTTCGGGCATTCTGAGCTTAATTTGGGATCACAACTTTAAAATGCGATTTCTGGCCTTTAGAAGCGTTTTTCGGGCATTCTGAGCTTAATTTGGGATCACAACTTTAAAATGCGATTTCTGGCCTTTAGAAGCGTTTTTCGGGCATTCTGAGCTTAATTTGGGATCACAACTTTAAAATGTGATTTCTGGCCTTTAGAAGCGTTTTTCGGGCATTCTGAGCTTAATTTGGGATCACAACTTTAAAATGCGATTTCTGGCCTTTAGAAGCGTTTTTCGGGCATTCTGAGCTTAATTTAGGATCACAACTTTAAAATGCGATTTCTGGCCTTTAGAAGCGTTTTTCGGGCATTCTGAGCTTAATTTGGGATCACAACTTTAAAATGCGATTTCTGGCCTTTAGAAGCGTTTTTCGGGCATTCTGAGCTTAATTTGGGATCACAACTTTAAAATGTGATTTCTGGCCTTTAGAAGCGTTTTTCGGGCATTCTGAGCTTAATTTAGGATCACAACATTAAAATGCGATTTCTGGCCTTTAGAAGCGTTTTTCTGAGCTTAATTTGGGATCACAACTTTAAAATGTGATTTCTGGCCTTTAGAAGCGCGTTTAGGGCATTCTGAGCTTAATTTGGGTTCACAACTTTAAAATGCGATTTCTGGCCTTTAGAAGCGTTTTTCGGGCATTCTGAGCTTAATTTGGGATCACAACTTTAAAATGCGATTTCTGGCCTTTAGAAGCGTTTTTCGGGCATTCTGAGCTTAATTTGGGATCACAACTTTAAAATGTGATTTCTGGCCTTTAGAAGCGTTTTTCGGGCATTCTGAGTTTAATTTGGGATCACAACTTTAAAATGCGATTTCTGGCCTTTAGAAGCGTTTTTCGGACATTCTGAGCTTAATTTGGGATCACAACTTTAAAATGTGATTTCTGGCCTTTAGAAGCGTTTTTCGGGCATTCTGAGCTTAATTTGGGATCACAACTTTAAAATGCGATTTCTGGCCTTTAGAAGCGTTTTTCGGGCATTCTGAGCTTAATTTGGGATCACAACTTTAAAATGTGATTTCTGGCCTTTAGAAGCGTTTTTCGGGCATTCTGAGCTTAATTTGGGATCACAACTTTAAAATGCGATTTCTGGCCTTTAGAAGCGTTTTTCGGGCATTCTGAGCTTAATTTGGGATCACAACTTTAAAATGCGATTTCTGGCCTTTAGAAGCGTTTTTCGGGCATTCTGAGCTTAATTTGGGATCACAACTTTAAAATGCGATTTCTGGCCTTTAGAAGCGTTTTTCGGGCATTCTGATCTTAATTTGGGATCACAACTTTAAAATGCGATTTCTGGCCTTTAGAAGCGTTTTTCGGGCATTCTGAGCTTAATTTAGGATTACAACTTTAAAATGCGATTTCTGGCCTTTAGAAGCGTTTTTCGGGCATTCTGAGCTTAATTTGGGATCACAACTTTAAAATGCGATTTCTGGCCTTTAGAAGCGTTTTTCGGGCATTCTGAGCTTAATTTGGGATCACAACTTTAAAATGTGATTTCTGGCCTTTAGAAGCGTTTTTCGGGCATTCTGAGCTTAATTTAGGATCACAACTTTAAAATGCGATTTCTGGCCTTTAGAAGCGTTTTTCTGAGCTTAATTTGGGATCACAACTTTAAAATGCGATTTCTGGCCTTTAGAAGCGTTTTTCGGGCATTCTGAGCTTAATTTGGGATCACAACTTTAAAATGCGATTTCTGGCCTTTAGAAGCGTTTTTCGGGCATTCTGAGCTTAATTTGGGATCACAACTTTAAAATGCGATTTCTGGCCTTTAGAAGCGTTTTTCGGGCATTCTGAGCTTAATTTGGGATCACAACTTAAAAATGCGATTTCTGGCCTTTAGAAGCGTTTTTCGGGCATTCTGAGCTTAATTTGGGATCACAACTTTAAAATGCGATTTCTGGCCTTTAGAAGCGTTTTTCGGGCATTCTGAGCTTAATTTGGGATCACAACTTTAAAATGTGATTTCTGGCCTTTAGAAGCGTTTTTCGGGCATTCTGAGCTTAATTTGGGATCACAACTTTAAAATGCGATTTCTGGCCTTTAGAAGCGTTTTTCGGGCATTCTGAGCTTAATTTGGGATCACAACTTTAAAATGTGATTTCTGGCCTTTAGAAGCGTTTTTCGGGCATTCTGAGCTTAATTTGGGATCACAACTTTAAAATGCGATTTCTGGCCTTTAGAAGCGTTTTTCGGGCATTCTGAGCTTAATTTGGGATCACAACTTTAAAATGCGATTTCTGGCCTTTAGAAGCGTTTTTCGGGCATTCTGAGCTTAATTTGGGATCACAACTTTAAAATCATTCGTCTAGCATCGTTCGTGCAAGACAGTTGAGTTTTTTTCTAACCGCTTCGCAAAATAGTGGCCAGTGGAAAAAAAAATCAACCTTTCGGCCGTTACATTCGGGTGTGAACACCGTCGGGTCGAATAATCCGGTACATGGTGCCAGAACCGCGTGGAAATCTAGTGGTGCTTACGTATTCTGCCTCGTAGCAAGTGAGTGCATCGATTTTGGCCACGATCAACATCTCCTGGACAGCCGCCATTGTTTGCATATCGAACAGCTGCAACAATACAAAGGCTAATAATCGTCATCATCATTGTGATCGGTCACACTGCCTGGCGTCATCGGAGGAATAGTCGGAGCCCCAAAGAATAAGACTGGTTCAAAATAAGTAGTTTTTTTTATTTATTTATAAGTTCATTATTTCCTACTGTTTCATTTTTCCTTTTTTCTCATTCTATATTTTCATCTTTGATTTGAATTTTCGTAGATTCGTGCATATTTTATTACGGCAGACTATTCGGTCTCCGTAATAAAATATGCTCGAAGGCGGGGGTTCTACCCCGGCGGTTTCGATGGATGTTTCTCAAAACTCTGTCAAAACTGCTGGGAAGCCCTCCCGACTCAGGGTTTACCCAGAAAGTACTACTTTTTCCGGTCCGTGGGTGGTTTACTTCCGGCCTAAAACCGATGGTAAACCACTGAATGTGATTCAGATCACAAAGGATCTGGCAAGATGGTCCTCCGTAACCGATGTTACTCGGGTGAGACCAAACAAGTTGCGAGTTGTTGTGGCTAACCTTAAAGCCGCCAACGAAATTGTTGACAGCGATTTTTTCAAGTTAGAGTATCGCGTCTTTATTCCCTCTCGAAATGTAGAGATTGAGGGTGTAGTAACTGAAATAAGTCTGTCGGAAGAATATATAAAGTCTAAAGGGGTGGGCAAATTTAAGAACCATGATTTGACCTCGGTCAAAATTCTGGATTGCCGCCAACTTTCAATTGCCACCACCGAAAACGGAGACAAAAAATATTCTCCGTCAGCCTCATTCCGAGTGACATTCGAGGGTACCGCCCTCCCTCACTACATTTTGATAGATGGGATTTTAAGGCTTCCTGTGCGACTCTTTGTGCCTCGCCCAATGAGTTGCAAAAAGTGCATAAAAATGGGACACACGGAGTCCCATTGTTGCAACAAAGCACGCTGCTCTCGTTGCGGAGAGAATCATGAGGAAAGAGCATGCTCAGCAATAGACCAGAAATGTGTTTATTGCGGGGGCTCACCTCATGATATCTCTGTGTGCGAGGCTTTTAAGAGTCGCTGGGATAAGGACAGGCGCTCTTTGAAAGAGCGATCCAATCGTTCTTACGCAGCCATCCTAAAGAGCGCTTGTCCCCCAACTCAATCTACATCAAACAACATTTTTGCGTCTCTGCCAGTTGACGATGGGGCTACAGATTCGGCCGATGAAGGGCGTCCATTCGTCTTGATTGGGAACTCCAGGAAGCGAAACAAAGCATCCTCAGCGAAAATACCCAGGAAAACCCCCCCGATCCCCCCCGCATTTAGCTTTGGTCATAAACCAACCTCAACGGATAAAGGAGAAATCCCTCCAGGTTTTCGAGGGAAAACATCACCACTGAATAATACAGCAGTTCCGGGAACATCGAAAGCTCCAACATCTACAGAATTTTTGTCAGCTCCAACACACAAACCAGGTCTGTTTAAGTTATCAGACATAATAAATGGATTATTTTCGTGCTTCAATGTTTCTGACTCTGTCAGAAGTATTGTAACCTCTATGCTCCCTATCGTAAAGACACTTTTCCAGCAATTGATGCAAACTTGGCCCCTTCTTTCAGTGTTCATCTCTCTTGATGGCTAATTTAGCAAGAGAGGTCAGAGATATCACTGTATTGCAGTGGAATTGTCGTAGTATTATTCCTAAAAAGGATGCGTTCAATTATTTACTTCACAAAACAAATTGCGATATTTTTGCATTGTCTGAAACATGGCTTTCTTCTCAATCTAACATCTTATTCCACGATTTTAATGTTATCCGTCTGGATCGTGACGATTCTTATGGAGGGGTGCTTTTGGGGATCAATAAGCGCCACCCCTTTTATAGAATTCACCTTCCATTATCAGGCGGAATTGAAGCTGTTGCTTGTCATACAACTATAAGAGGTAAGGACTTATGTGTTGTCAGTTTGTACTGGCCTCAGAGAGTTGCAGTGGATCGAAGTCACCTAGAGGACCTGTGTTCAGTTTTGCCTGAGCCAAGGTTGATCCTGGGTGATTTCAATTCGCATGGAACTGTCTGGGGAGAACAAATTGACGATAGTCGTTCTACTCTTATCTATGGCATTTGCGACAGTTTCAATTTAACAATTTTGAACACGGGTGAAAAAACACGGGTACCTAAACCTCCTGCAAGACCAAGTGCAATTGACCTGTCACTCTGTTCAAATTCACTATCATTGGACTGCCAGTGGAAGGTGGTTCATGATCCCAATGGTAGTGATCACTTGCCTATCGAAATTACAATCACCAATGGGGTCAATTCTTCAACCACAATAAATACGACATATGACCTTACAAGACATATCGACTGGAAGAAATATGCGGATGCGATTACTACAGCCCTAGGTTCAGTGAATGGCTTATCACCCATAGAGGAATACGAATTCCTTGCTCGCTTGATTCATGAAAGTGCGGTTCAATCTCAAATGAAACCCATCCCAGACCCATCAGTTCGTCGAACACCTCCCAATGCATGGTGGGACAGCCAGTGTTCCAAATTGCATACCGAAAAATCAAAGGCATTTAAAGCCTTCCGAAAGCATGGTACACTTGACAACTTCCAATTATATTATTCTCTTGAAAATCAATTCAAAAAGTTGATAAAAGGAAAAAAACTGGCGTATTGGCGCAATTTTGTGGGAGGTTTGTCACGCGAAACGTCCTTAAGTACATTATGGAAAGTGGCCCGACGCATGCGTAATCGTACTTCAACTAATGAAAGCGATGAATATAGCCATAGTTGGATCTTCAACTTTGCACGAAAAGTCTGTCCTGATTCAACACCAGTGCAAAAGATTATTCGTGATGTACCACCAGCTAGGAGTGAACTGGATTCTAAATTTTCGATGGTTGAATTCTCACTTGCTCTTCTCTCTTGCAACAACTCAGCTCCGGGAGTTGATCAAATCAAATTTAACTTGTTGAAAAATCTTCCGGATGCTGCAAAGTTTCGCTTGTTAAATTTATTTAATCAACTCTTGGAGCATAACATTGTTCCCGAAGATTGGAGACAAGTAAGAGTTATAGCTATCCAAAAGCCCGGAAAACCTGCATCCGACTTCAATTCCTATCGTCCTATAGCGATGTTGTCTTGTATACGGAAGTTGATGGAGAAAATGATTTTGTTTCGTTTGGACAAGTGGGTAGAAACAAATGGCCTCCTTTCAGATACTCAATATGGGTTTCGAAGGGGCAAAGGGACAAACGATTGTCTTGGTTTGCTGTCTTCAGAAATACAAATGGCATATGCAAAACGTGAGCAAATGGCATCAGTGTTTCTGGACATAAAGGGGGCTTTTGATGCAGTTTCGATTGAGGTGTTGTCGGACAAATTGCACTCCCGAGGTCTACCTCCTCTATTGAATAACATCTTATACAACTTGCTTTGTGAGAAACACCTGAACTTTGCTCATGGAGATATTGCAACAAGAAGAACTTCATACATGGGCTTACCACAGGGCTCATGTTTGAGTCCCCTTTTGTATAACTTTTATGTTAGCGACATCGACAATTGCCTTTCTGAAGGCTGCACTTTGAGACAACTTGCGGATGATGGCGTCGTATCTGTAACAGGATCTACCGAGTCTCATCTGCACAGGCCTTTACAAGATACTTTAGACAGATTGTCCTTCTGGGCCTTGGGGCTTGGGATCGAGTTCTCCCCAGAGAAAACAGAATTGGTTGTTTTCTCTAAAAAACATAGACCAGCTCAACCAAAGCTCCAATTCCTAGGCAGAACGATCACTCAATCGAGGTGTTTCAAGTATCTTGGGGTTTGGTTTGATTCCAAGTGTACCTGGAGGGCCCATATTGAGTATCTGAAAGGAAAATGCCAACAAAGAATAAATTTTCTCCGTTCAATTACCGGCACCTGGTGGGGAGCCCATCCGGAAGACCTGATCAAGTTGTATCGAACAACTATTCTCTCAGTAATGGAGTACGGTAGTTTCTGTTTCCAATCTGCTGCCAAAACACACCTCATTAAACTCGAGCGTATTCAATATCGTTGCCTCCGAATAGCGCTGGGTTGTATGCCTTCAACTCACACTATGAGCCTCGAGGTTTTGGCAGGCGTACTCCCTCTGAGAGATCGGTTTTACTCATTGTCTCTCCGGTTCCTCATCAGGTGTGAGGTCATGAACCCATTGGTGATTGCAAATTTTGAGAAGCTACTAGAGCAAAATCCTCATACAAAATATATGACTATATATCATGAATTCATGTCTATGCAGGTTAATCCTTCATCGTTCTCTCACATTCGTGTTTTTCACCCTGAATACGACTTTGCCTCTGTCCAGTTTGATTTGTCCATGCTGCATGAAATCCGTGGGATCCCGGAACAACATCGTGCTCTTATTGTTCCTAGGCTTTTTGATGCAAAATATGGACACGTCAATGCTGAAAAATTGTACTTTACAGATGGTTCCCTGATAGACGAATGTACCGGGTTTGGAGTGTTCAACCAAATTTCAAGTGCGTCTTATAGTCTTCAATCTCCATGCTCAGTGTATATAGCCGAATTAGCAGCTATACATTGGGCAGTGGAAAATATAGCCACACGACCCGTTGGACACTACATCATTGTAACGGATAGCCTTAGCTCTGTTGAGGCTATTCGTTCAATAAGGCCTGCAAAGCACTCGCCGTACTTTCTTGAGAAGATACGGGTAACGTTGAGTGCTTTATCTAGACGCTGCTTCATCATCACCTTTGTTTGGGTGCCTTCACATTGCTCAATAATGGGCAATGAGAAGGCAGACTCGCTGGCAAAGGCATTTATCAGCGTCAAACCGCCTTCAACGAATTTTACTTTCTAGTTCGAAGTAACTCTCTTGTCAACTGGCAGCGCAAATGGGATGAGGATGAGTGGGGTCGGTGGCTTCATTCGATTATCCCAAAGGTAAGCCTTAAACCTTGGTTCAATAGATTGGACCTGAGTCGGGATTTTATTAAAACATTTTCCCGCCTCATGTCCAATCATGGTTCCTTAGACGCGCTACTCTTTCGTGTGAATCTCGCTGGCAGCAATTTGTGTCGCTGTGGTCAAGGTTACCATGACATCGAGCATCTTGTTTGGTCTTGTGAGGACCATCTTATCGCCAGAGCGAATTTGATAGACTCCCTTCGGGCCCGAGGGAAACCACCTAGCGTTCCGGTGAGGGATGTGCTGGCTGCGGTAGACCTTGACTACATGTTCGAAATATATCTTTATCTTAAATCTATCGATCTCCACGTTTAAGTATCTTCTTCATCTTTTTCTTCCTTCTTTTTGGCTATATTAGTTTTTAAATAATGAACTGTAAATACTTAAACCAGAATTCATAAAACCAATAATTGACCGGCAAACGAAAAATAGTGTGGAAAACAAATCTGTAACATAGATTTAAGCAATTGATGTAAAAAAAGGAACTTTGGCTCCGTAATACTAAAAGGTTTGAGCCGATTGAAATAAACGAATAACTAAAAAAAAAATAAAACTTTAAAATGCGATTTCTGGCCTTTAGAAGCGTTTTTCGGGCATTCTGAGCTTAATTTGGGATCACAACTTTAAAATGTGATTTCTGGCCTTTAGAAGCGTTTTTCGGGCATTCTGAGCTTAATTTGGGATCACAACTTTAAAATGCGATTTCTGGCCTTTAGAAGCGTTTTTCGGGCATTCTGAGCTTAATTTGGGATCACAACTTTAAAATGCGATTTCTGGCCTTTAGAAGCGTTTTTCGGGCATTCTGAGCTTAATTTGGGATCACAACTTTAAAATGCGATTTCTGGCCTTTAGAAGCGTTTTTCGGGCATTCTGAGCTTAATTTGGG
>NW_026597018.1:0-17000 GCF_029784155.1 Uranotaenia lowii | reverse complement strand
TGTACTATTTACAAGATATTTCTTCCCTTATAACTATTTCACTTAACATTCGTATTTAATCATAATTTTCGCATTTCTTCGTATTTTGTTTGTAATTCATTGATGTCTTCGTATTTTATCGTCATCATTTGTTGTGGGCCGCTGTTCGTTGTGACTGCGCCGGAACACCCTCTTTTGCATATTGAAGGTAAATAAATTTTCTATCGATCATCCGAACACTGTTTTTGCGAATGATCAACAGTATTGTTGATATTAGTGACTTTATGCTAGAAAAAAATATAAAAAAAAAATTTAAGAGAAAATTTTGATTCAGCAAAACTTTTAGACCAGATGGTAACATTTTAAAAATCTGATTTTCTTCTGCTTTTGAATGTCAATTAAAACAAAGATTTCAAGTAACTATTTATCAAAATTGGTTGAAAATTGAAGAAGTTATGGCTACTTTACCATAACAGTATTTTTGGAAGTTTTTAATAATTTAACGAACCGCAGTACACTTATCATAGTATAGGAAGTAGACACAAATGCCATAATGCTGGTAAAGTGTCAAAAATAAAACCTAAAAAAAAAAATAGTATAGGAAGAATGAAACATGATAAATCTCACTCGCTACGAGTCAAATTTATCTTTTGGCTTACCAGAAGGTCACATGCAAAATTTCAGGAAGATCAGACCATAAGAAGGGGTTGCTTGAGTCTCAAACGTGAATAAAATTTTAAAGGTATTTTAACCGGGAGGAACCAAAAATACTGGTATTTCATTAATAAATTTTTTTCATCACTAGCCGATTGTTTTTTTATGGTTGATTTTCTTAAAGTCTAAGTTGAGATAAATATTACACTCGAAGACTGCAACACGATTTTACAATTTTTCAAAAATCGGCCAATAAAATAAAAATCAATATCTAGTAAAAATAACGTTAATTTTTTAACTTTTCGATATTCATTGACACAACTTCAATCTGCAAAGTTATAATTTTTAAAACGAGAAGGTGTTGAAATAAATATGGTGAATTTGGTTTTTGATACCAGGAAGATAAAAAAAAAGGCTTATGAGTTCATTAGGGATTCCAGAAATGCCATTTATTAAATACAAAAAACACTTTTAGGTGAAAAGACATGAGATGCAGGTGATAACGTCCTATGGAAAGGGTAGTGGTTTGCGTTTATCTAGAAGAAATGCTACCATATGTTGCGAAATTTATTTGAGGTTTGTTTGAAAGTGCTAGCGGGGTGTATGAAAGTATCTACCAAATTAGGTGGAAAGCATTTTTAGTGCGCAATTAATGCGATGAATAATGAAGATGATATGGAAGTGCAATGCAGATAAAGGAAGAATAATGATAGTGGTAAGGTTTCATGTTCTGGTAAGATGTGATTTCAAAAATGGTAAGATGTGTTTTTCTATATAAATGACTTCATAAGATTGATCAATCAGTTGCCAGCTGGCCAGGTATATACACGGATGCCGGAATACCTGTTGTAAATTTATAACATAAAAATGATATACATTTTTTACTGGTTGCGCACCTGATTGATTCATTCATCCAAATAATACAAACAGTTACACGTATACCTACACTACATAACAATTAACACGAAGCCATGGTGTCGGGTATGGTGTACACTGCATTGAAAATTTGTCAAGTCAACTAATTAATGCATATGATTCCATACTTTGGTCAAACTGCGGTGAATCCGTGCACCCATGGTGGATTATCAACATACATACATACATACAAAACACTTTTAGGTAAAAAGAAGAAAATGTGTATGAACTTTTCAATTTTTTATTCATATTAGTTAAAGGTAATCACAATTAAATTTTGATGATTCTATTTTTCTTGCTATACGATTGAACAACCTTATTTCGCCAGGTTTTAAGATGAAATTGCCTGGATTTGTCCAGCCCGGAAACTTGCGAAAAAATATCTAGTAAGTATCCAGTTTATTGTTCTTGAATATAAGTTCATCATTCACAATTTTATTTTAATTTACTACTTCAATCACGAATTAATAATTGAAAAAAATCATATTGAAAATAAATAAGAGATTTCTGATACAAATTTTGCTTTTAGGTTTTAAATTCATAGGATTTCTTATCTGGAATTAAGGTTCAGGTTTTGAATTTAAGTTCATATTGCAGAATTCAGACTTGAAACAAAAATTCAAGATTGGCCTTCGCTTTAGATCAAATTAAAGTTTTATAGTCAATATTAAAATAGCAATGTTAGAATTGTATTAAGAATTCAAATTTAAGAAAATTATTAAATATCAAATTAAATTAAAATAAAATTTTGGATTCAATCAAAGTCAGTTAAGAAACACAAACTTGGTGAAAATCACATATGAGGCCCCCAGAGCCAAAGGGGTATAAGTGACAAAACAGTCGATTTTGAGTTAATGATGCCAAAAGATTCTTCATGTTTCAAACTATATTTGGTGATTTTTTCAGATTTTTCGAGTTTTATTTACATACTTTTACGTTCGAGAGCAAAATACAAATTTTCGAAAAATATATGGAAAATGGCCAAATACTACAACTTTAAACCGTGTTTTCTCGAAATAAGGTTTCATGCACTTATACCCCTTTGGCTCCAAGATTTAGATTCATTTAAATGATTTTTTTTTTTTTTTGAAAAATATTGATTTTAATTTTAAAATCTTTAAACAGAAGATTTAAATAATCAAATATAAAATAATAAATGATAATTTTGAACTTGTTTTTTATCCTCAGGTTTGAGTTTCTGCTGGAAATTTTATTTAACATTATTAACATATATTGCAGATTCTTTAAATGGAGATTTAAATCGAGTTTACAAGAGTAGAAAAAAATCATATTTGAACCATTACCTTAATTTTTTACTTCTATTTCAGAATATTTGATACATTTTCACCCATGCTTAAAATCGTAATGCTCGTGGTTCGAAAGAATTTGCATGCTTGAGTGAAAACATGTTTTTTTTTAATGAAGCGTTCAAAATCCATTTTTTGTTTCGATTATAGTCGTTTCCACATCATTGTATCACTTGCGACTTTATCAACGATAAAGTTGGCACACCATTAATTGAAAAACTTTTCTGGAGGCAACTGGCATATTTTCATGAAAAAAAATTGGCAACTCCTTGGAATTATTTTCAAAAATAAATAGCTTTTAATGCAAAATAACTTCAATCTGTATAATTTGTACTCAGTAAATAAACATTTTTTCACTTGTACATGCATTGTGTAAGCAAAAATGTTCTAGGAAAAAAAATGTCTCAAACCCCCCCCCCCCCCCCTCCCCCCCCACGAGCCGGGTCCTCCTACGACCCTGATAAGAACTGATTTAGACTGGTTTGCCAGTGTTGAAAATTTTGCGGAATTTTCTGAAAAAAAATGTAAAATATTAAAGAGCCATTGAAATTGACGGTTTTCATTAAACGATTAATTTATCTACAACAGCGTGAAATTTCGACTTCTGAGAAAAAGTCACAAAAGTTTTCTTTTTGATTTTTAACAGTTCTACGCAAACACAGGAATTTTAACCAAATTTCAAAAAAAAAAAATTAACCAATATAAATAATTGATATTTTTGAAAACGAAACTTTTGCAGTCTTCTACATTGTTGTTTGATAAATTAAAATCTTGATAAAATGATATTAACATTAAAACGCCGTACTAGAATGTCAGGAAAAGATAGATAGTTTTCTTTGAGTTTTCTAAAAATTTTTGAAGTTTTTTTTTTAAATTAAATTTTTCAAATTGCTTGGTTTTATCCGGACTTGCCTGGATGTTTTGTTTAGAATTTTAGAGCACTACGAATCGGCCCGGCTGCCGGATTTTTTGAAAAATGTTCAGATTTCGCCCGAACAAAACAAACGAACAAAAAACTCTAATTGAGTGATTTTTTTTTATTTTTGTGACCAAAAATTTTTTTAATTAGTTTTGCAAAATACCATGAACGAGTTTTTGGACTCGAGACTCGTGACTAGAATTAAATAAAATCTGCTTAATTTTAAAATTATATGAGCCTTCAAAGGCAAATCTTGAGGCAATTGACAAAATCTTACGAAATATTCCAAAAAATGACTCCAAAATCTTACGAAACAGTAAGGCTGGAACAAAAATCAATTTCTTATTTTGTCACCCCTCCCCCCCTTCGAAATTTTCCAAAAAACCCGAAAAGGGGAATAAATAAAGTTTGAAGTATTTTATGTAAAATTAGAAAAAAAAATCAAATATCCGTAAGATAACAAGACCAAAAAAAATTTGGAAGATGGTAGTTATTTCACCTTTAATATTTTTGATTTTATTGAATTTTTCGATAGTAAATAACTTGATTTTAAAAACTTTGTGCAATGAAGTAGTATGCAATTTTGTTGCATAGAAGTCCAAATAATTTGTTTTCCGCATTATTTTTTGTTAAAATTTTTAGCCCAAAAATTTTCTGAAATTTTCGGGAAAAAAATGTTTCCTAAACGATATTGTTGGATTTGTTATACTTGTAACCCATTTTAAGCATTTGCGGTCCTATGGTAGCCTCAGGCGGATAAAACCTCTTAAATTACTCTAAAACGCTCCAACTTCATAAAAAATTTGAACTTATCCTAGTCGGTAAACCCTCGAATTTTCAAAATTTTCTGTGTAAGTTTTTTCCAAAAAATGGGTTCGAGAGGTCGAACATTACACAATAGCTACAATGTTAATAGAAAGATAAGAAAACTAGACTGTCAATGAAAGTCATATTTACGCTTCTGAAGTGTCTACTGGAAAAGTTATCACCCTAATGAAAATTTTACTCCAATTTGTTTAGGGTACATTGCCAAAAAATTTTGAAAATTCGAGGACTAGGAAAAGTTCCAAATTTTTCTGAAGTTCGAGCGTTTTTGTGTAATTTTTAAGAGGTTTTTGTCCGTTTGGGGCTCCCTTAAGACCACGCATGCTTAAAATGGAACACATGTCGAACAATTCTAACATTATTTTCATAAAAATCGATTCATGAGAACGAAGAAGTGCAGTACGTGTAGATGAAATCAAACATTTATAACGATTTATTGATTGAAAGGTATAACGAAGTTTACCGGGCCAGCTAGTTTTTTTTTTGTCTTTTTATTCTGAATTTTTGTTTTCTAAAAACATAATTTTCACAAGAAAAACACAGCTTCTTCCTTTTGTCCTTGTGAGCACCCAATATTTCAATCGTCTGCCAAAAAAAATATTCAAAACTTGATATTTTAAACTTTTCAATCTGCTCTTGAAACGTTTTACTTTATTTTTATTATTTTAATTAATCTTTCATTATTCAATGCTTTTGAAAAGTTTTGTTCTCTCAATTTTCACAATAAAACATGATTTTTTAATGACTTGCTTCATTTATAGTGCACTTTTGGTATTGGTATTATTTCTTGCTAAATATTAATTTAGAAAAACCTCTCGTATATGATTCTTTCGCATGGGCTTGGATGAGAGAAACCCTTTTCGATGTTTTTGATGTTTTGAATTATATTTTCAAGCAGTAAATTAATTTCAGATAATTTCCCCAGTTTTTGGGTTTTTAGTAATTGGATTATTTTTTTCACGATAAAAACCGAATATTCCAATCGTCAGCCATCAGCAGCCACCCTAAGGCCTATGGGGGCACATGTTGACTTTACGATGAAGCAAGAAAAGAAGTATGCCTCTCATACGCGATTCATAATTTTGCTCTTTTGACGAGAGAAAAAAAATCCCCACAAAAAGTCCTTATCATCGTTCTAGCATATTCTTCCATAACTTGGCTTATGTTGTGTTTTAGCTCCCGCTGCTTCTGAACTGATGCCGGTGAACTGCTACTGAAAGTCGGCAACATACCAAGCAAAATGGCCTGGGCGCGCCACGCAACGCAACCATTACCGAATACCCTTGGCAGTGGTGCGTATAGCGTACGACGACGCGTCTCTTGAATCAATGGGCCATATAGGAGGAAGAACAGACCAGCAAGAGAGAGAGTAACTTTTCCAAACTCGTATTTCTGGGGATTTCAGTACTTAGGGCATTGTAGCTGACGGTACCTTCCTACTTCAGGAAACTCTTCGTTGCTCCCGAAGTGGTAAGTAATACTAAAGTTATGAATTGTGAAAATTGACAAGTGTGTTGCCTATGGGGGAAGTATAATGCGGTAGGAATTCAGAGGTTTAGCAGGAAATCCCGAACAAATATAAGAATATTTGAGGATAGAATGGAAGGAGTTAAAATTAAAAGGATAAAACTGACATATTCCAATTAATAATTTTATTCTATGGTTATAACGTTTGAAAATTGCCAATATTGGTTTTGAATTTTAATCTTTGAATAAAAGGTACATTTAGGATTCAATTTGGGAGGATAACAAATGTTATCAAATTCTTTAATGATTATATTTAACAGTTTAAAAGCACAGCGCTCAAAATTTGGGTTTTGTTGGGGAAAAATCTGACTCAGGTTGGAGTTTGAACATTGAAATCGTACAATCAGATTAAAGTTTTTATCCCAGATTAGGGCCAGCATTTAAGATTTCATGAAGCTCATAAAACTTAATCTAAGAAAAAAAAAAGTAACTTTTGAATTGGTTAATACTATAAAATCATTCAAAGCAGAAACACAAAACACCACGCACGAAACTTGTTTAAACAACCCTACACCCTTTTAGAACCAGTTTTTGTTTTTTGGCTGGGCCACCAGATGTCTCCAAACACACCAACGAGAAATGTCAAAACAAAGCTAAGAAAAATGACTAAGTATCAGCCAGTTTTCTATAGGTTGTATGAGCTGCTTAGCATGCTTCTAGAAAAACGCTGTTGAAGTTTCGTAATACTTTAATCATGTTGTATGAAATAAAAAACAATCATAAAAGTGATTATCTTTTTCTATCGAATTCGTTAGGAATACAAAGTTTAAAACAGCTGGATGCTAAAGTGATATGTGAAAGTAACCCACTTTGAGATGCCTAGAATCAGTACTGCTGGATGAAACTGATCGTCAAGATTTTTTTTATATCCGACTGGACATAGGTGATGCATTTTTCAACATAAATTACTGTTCAAGAAGTGCGAAAACTTATACCAAAGCTGTTAGTTATTTTAACTGTCATAGTAGTGCAAAAATAAAGAAGGTGAAATTTTGCCCAGTTAAAATTGACTCTGATTTCATTTATCTAGCAATAAATTAAAACTGTCCATTTTACTGGGACATTAGATTGATTTTTAGTGAGTTCATGTATGATCACGCCTTTTCGAAAACTGGGTACTTTAAAGTTCATTTGTAACATTTGAACCGCGCAATAGATGGCACTTTTTGTAGTCAATTTATAACATATTTTTTATGGTGATAGCATTTGAAATTTTACACACTTTTTTTGACAATTTATTTTCGAGCTTGTACGTCTGTTCTCTGTGTTAAAAGTGGGATGCCAAACTTAAAGTCATTTTTTTAACTCTTGATGGTAGCTTTACTGCAATTTTGGTACAATTTGTTTTAGAAAAATTAAACAAATAACTTGTCTGTATCTTAATTATGTTTTTAAGGATGAAACATTAATCAAATCATAAT
Organism: Uranotaenia lowii; assembly: GCF_029784155.1. Taxonomy (NCBI): domain Eukaryota; kingdom Metazoa; phylum Arthropoda; class Insecta; order Diptera; family Culicidae; genus Uranotaenia; species Uranotaenia lowii. The sequence continues at coordinate 9,453 of NW_026597018.1, read as the reverse complement.
ATTTGGAATATTTTTCTGCTGTGATGTAAATATTTTTTTTTGTTTCGATTATAGCCTTTTTATCATCTTTATGTCATTCGCGACTTATATCCACGATGCAGTTGGTGGACAGTCATTGAAAAACTGTGTTCGATTTTTACTCTTGGGCTCGAACTCACAGACATCGGCTCAGAAACCAACTGACTTGCCAACTGAGCTATATCTCAAGCCCTAAATAAAATTTAAATATGAGGAACTCATTCGAAAATTTTCTGTCCTTGGCTTAAGACCGCAATGGAATCGAAATAGTGAGAAAAAAATCGTGTTCCAATGGGAGGGAGAGGGGATAGGGATGATTTTCTTTCCGGATCTATTTTCCTAAAACATACAAAAACAATTCTTTTTGTTAAAATGTTTATTTTGGTTAAAAAAAATTATTTTTAATATATTTGTCTTGCCCTCAATTTGAACTGTTTTCACAATAAAACAAATTAATTAGGATTTATTGTATTCCTCAACATTTTCAATTCCTAAAAGAAAAAAAACTAATGGTAACGCGAGACTAATTTTGAGGCCAAATTGCGGTTTCAATTATGAAAATAAATAACCATTATTGATATTTCACAATAAAGTTTTAATCGTGATGGTACTACAAATGTTGTTGTCGCATTGTAGCATCGAGGTTCTTTAATAGGTTGTTTTAACGTTTTTCAAGATATTTTCAAAGTTGATGGAAAATCATGGATTCAGACTAAAATCAAAAATATTATAACAAAACTATGATCCAGATTAAATAGCTTATGCATATATAAAATTCAAATACAATTGGAGTATTAAAATCAGCATTATTTCTTTTGCAAAGAGTTGCTCTGCAAGTGTTTTTAAAACTTGATAACAAAGTCCTATCAAATTTCTTGATTCAATTAAAAGCCTTAAGCACTAAGGAGCCGTTTACTAATTACGTTAGCACGATTTTGAAATTTTCAAACTCTCCTAAGAAAAATTAAGATTCCCTTCTAGTAAAGTCTTACGCTTTGAATTCTTTGAGAAATTAACGTTTTTTTTATAAAAGGAGACTTGAATACAGATTAAGTTTAAACATCAAAACAACACTAGTTATTTTCAAAACATAGCTAAAAAATTTTAAAATGAATCCAACGGAATGTATAAATATTATCAAAACTAGCATAAAATAACACATAATGTGGTTTAAGTTTAAGAATTTGGAAAAAAAATCGCAAAGATCGTGAAGAAATCGCAGTTTATCACAAAAAGAGAATATGTGTAGAACATTTTTGACTTTGATGCACAGTGGTCCAGAAATGAAATATGACGGGAGACAATTATTTGCGTCTTTTCCTTAAATTTTGTGCATTTAATGTCTAGGACAAAGTTCTATAACTACCATGGGCGTTCATTCTAAATGAAATAATTTTAAGGTGGTTCATAAATTTTCTGACATCACAAAATTTGTAGGACACATTTTTTTATACATCGTGTATGAAATTGGATTCCTATTATTTTTTATCAATTTGATTTTTGAAAATGATTTATTGTAGTCGTGCAGTCACAATTCGTTACTTTTTAGCTCAGCTTAGCTTAGCTTGATTAACTACTCACATCCACCTTGAACCGTAAAACTCGAAGTGCATGGTTGTAGAAAATGTATGCATTGCTGGTGTTTAAGTATAATCTCACCGCCTAGTGGTATAGGAACAAAGAAACTTACGGGAATTTAGACCATCCCGAAACACATCTAAAACACTTCTCAGAAGAGATGAGCTCTGTTCATGGAAGAGCGAAAGAGAATGTTTACTGCTAGTTTATGCTTTTTTCTCTCTAAATTTAATACTTGAACAATATGAAAATGTGTTTGTTTGTAATGATAGGGAACTTTTGGTTTATATACAATTCTCTGTTTCGCCACTTTGGGTACAACACAATTTAAACCAAACAGTCCAAACGAAACCACCGCCGTGTATACATCGACCCAATAAACCCCCAATCGAAACGAAATAAAGTGTCGTTAATCAGTTTAAGAATAACAGTTTTTTAAGTTTAATCGCGAGTTCTTAATTCGGTCCGAAAGTGTTCCGGTCCCAAAACAGCTGGTTCCAAAAACATATGATAACAATCACTTCGAGGTCCACGATCGCTGGCGTGGCTCAGTAGAACAAGTTCCACATTGCCAATGGTTGATACTCCGTGATTGACCGAGGCCATCAATTTTGATCAGAGGTCAAATGAATGGTGCTTAGGATTAGCAGCTCATTCACACTGCACAAAACTGATGCTCTCTCTTTTAACGTCAATAACGGCGCCGGCCACGTCCTAGTAGTCAAAAGATAGATTGGAAGAAAGAGAAAAGGATGAAAGATATATTTTGTGCTTTAGGACCGAGGTTACCTCTGCATCCTAGCAAAACAATTTTGGTTGGGAGAAGGGTTGAAGGACTTGATTGGGAGACACTTTTGACTAGTGTTACGATGAACCTTAAAAATTATTTTCCTAATCCCTATTAGTTTCTATTGAAAGCTTTCAGTTCATTGAAAGGCTTGAGTATGTTAAGTTTGATGGTGACAAAAATGAACTATGAATGGACTCTAAAAATTCTTGTTTCTAGTTGCTTCTTATTTCGAGTGAAAATTTAAATGCATAGTGCCGCAAAAAATGTCTCCTGATATTTAAAATAAGGCTAGTAAACTCTTTGAGAGTAGTAGTTTGAATAAACACAACTTTGTTAATTTATAATCTCTAATACATTTTGATACAAGTTTCGGATTCTGTTCATAAAAAAAAACAAAAAAAAACAAAACATATATTTATCATAGAAACAATATTGTGAGCGTAAAATAAGTGTGTATTAAATGCTTACAAAATGTGTTTCGAAACTTCAAAATTATTTTTTAGGAATATTAAGAGCATCGTATGACTAATAAAATCACATGACATAATTTATATCATTTATTTATTATCGCAACCTCATTCACAAAGACGACTTACATTACGTCACAAACAATGCTTTCTTTTTTGTGCATACAATATGACACAAAATTAAATCACTGAAAATCTAATTTTATGTGTGACAAATGCGATGCTACAGATTTGTGCGTCTTAATTGACATAAATTTACATTTTAATCAGTTTTAATTTATATCTTTTAGCGTTTTTGGCTTCGATCCATTATGTTTCCGATGTAAATTTATGTCAAAATGGATGCTTCAGCTTTGTGCATCCAATTTGACCTAAATTTTCTCCCAAAAATACAAGTGTATATGAGTTTATCATATTGTAAGTAATTTAGAAATTGAAAAATAATATCAATGCATCAATCAATAAAAATTGGGTCAGTGGCTTATGGTGCAATATGTTTGATTCAACTACTGTGGGGTTGAATTGAATTTATCGATTAAAGCTACAAATGCAGAATTTGTTGAAACCAAAGTATAAAAGGTTCAAATTTCGACCTTTTTTTAGTGCTTAAATAACTCGAAACCAACGATTAAAAACAAATGTAGATGGAAAGTACAAGAGAGATAGAGTAATTTTTTTTTTAAATTTAAATTTAATGTCTGTTTAAAAGGCATCATCATATAATTTTATTCTGTTTGAAAATCGATGAAAGTTTTTGGAAGTGTTGACCACTTCATCAAAATATTGAAGGAAAAAAAACGTTGTAAACAATTTCCTATTCACAAATTTAACCAATTTTTTTAGTTCATAAAAATAATTAACCAACAATCTTTCCAATGCATATTCAATCGTTTTTTCATGAGACTTTCAACTGCTGTATTTTTGAGTTGAAAATTCAAAACTATCATTTTTTCATCAGCTGTCTTCAAACAGCTTGAAATAATGCTGTATTTCTCAAAGTTATTTCCGTTTTCCTTGACCAACAAACGATTTTTAAGTTTATTGCAATTTAAATAATCAATTTTTCGTATTTTTATTTATGGGATATCAAATAGCTAGAACATTCGTTCGGGCCTCAATTAAAATTTTAATCTTATCGAAATTACAATACTTATTTATGTTGAATACGGAAGCCTATCGATTTTCATTTTATTATTTCTCCAAAATAAATATAGTTAATATCCCGACTTTCGACTTTGTTATCATAATGATCTTATCATTACAACTGCTTTTTCAAGAAATTTCATTATCCTTTTCTGTATAAAAATACGTAAAATTTATTTTCTGTTTTTAAATAGAGATTTATCATTGAGAAACAAATTACAGAGTTTAAATTTCAAATTATTAAACATCTATTCACAATAATACTTGACTAGAATTTAGTTTGTGATGATAAAAACATTCATCAAATAAATTTAATTTTTTCGAAAGAAATGAAATTTTTCAAAATTTACATTCTACCCTTTGTGCAAAATAACATCATACGTTAGAGATTATTCAAATAAGACTGAGACGATTATCAAAATTTCAAATTTTAAAAGAAAACAAAAAAAACAACTGAGTACTTAACTTTGTGTCCTCGAAATTCTTAACCACAGACCACTTTCGGCTCGAATTTTTCTTGACGATAGAGAGCTTCCGTTTCCTGTTTTTTTCCGAGCGGTGGCGACAAACTGTTCTTGCAGTTGCAGATGGAGCTTTTGACATCCTCAATTCAATCAAAACACTCTTCTCGCTATTTCCAGCCTTTATCGTTCTGCCAAAATGCCCCGCTCAATCGAATGCCGTTTTCTCTATCTTCATAATTTTATAATTACTTGAAAGTAAACAACTAAATTTTATTTTGCAGAGCCTCTTCAAAACACGTCATACCTCAACCGATGACTATTGCGATCCTTCAATTCGTTACTTTTTCTCGCTTAACTAAGTTCACGTTTTAAATTAAAAGTTTGTAATCTCGAATTATAAAGATTAAAATGCCTTTCTAAAAATACAATTTATTTTATTTTATAAGAAATTGCTTTTCAGTTACTTCTCACTTGGAAACGGCTCTCTATTAATATTAAATAAATCTTCAACTAAATTGTTCCCTTGATCAGAATATTGACAGACAGTAAGCAAATGTATCTACAATTTAAAACAATTTCAAAACAACAACTAACAAGAATGTCAACAAAAAGAATCGAATGTAAAATATTATGGAGTTAAGTTTGAAAACAAATTCTTGGGATAGTGAGTATTTATAAGTGTTGTTTTAATTTTATTAAATAAGTGTCTCAGAGATAATATTTACATTCATTGCCAGCACAACAAAATACATATTCACAATTCTGAAACAAGGAAACAAAATTCACATTTTTCCTTTTTATTCTGATAATTAACAATTTTGTGGCATTTTAGACTGAAATTTTTTTCATTGAATGAATGAAGTAAAATAAACAGATTCAAACTGTAGATAAGAAATGTGTTTCACGAGTTATGAAAAACTGGCTTCATTCTAAACTGATTTATTTTGAATGTTTAAATGCTGTATCTACAAAACAAGAGGTGATTGAAAAAATCTGATAAACAAATCAAAACAATCACTTAAAAATCTTCCAAAATATTTTTTAAACAAAGGCACCAAAGTTCTCATATTTTTGAATTGTTACCTTGTAAATCAATTCTATTTCGTTATCAAACGACTAACTTCTCAGCTACAAGGCAATCGGTCATGTTGAATTTCCGGAAGATCTTTTTGAGTTTTTAGACCATCACCGCAGGATTTCAAGATTCACATCAATTATATCGCTGGCCTATCCACAAGATAATGAATAAAATTTCAAGAATGCAATCCCAGCAAACATGAAACCGCATTAAAAATGATAACTCAAGTCATAAAAAACGTTACTGCGAATCGTAATTCCAGCTAACGCAAGTAAAAGGTCGTAAAAATTGTTACTCGAAGTCGTACTAAATGGTTTAAATCGGATATGATAAAAAGTCCGCCATGTTTGCAGATTTTGAAGACGATTTTGTTCCTTTGCTTTCTCCCGCGTGGGTCAAGTGAGAGAACAGCTTTGTTTTTCTCTCTGCGACCAGCAGTGCAACCAGATTGTTAAAAATCTGATGGTGTATTTGCAAGAATTGCCCAATGACAGAGGCAGCAAATATTGTCGCTGGCAACGGTTCGCATGCGTTGAGAGAAAAAAATTGGTGCTCTCTTGCATTTTTTCAGTATGTATGAATATGGTGTTCTATATCGTCCAAATCGTATAATCTTATCGCTTTAGCCAGAAGTTGAAAATATGTATGTATATTGCCTCCACTTTGGTAGGTAAATGCTGTTTTTTCGAGTTTCATACGATCTTTCTATAATGTATATGAAACGTATAACAAAGTTGTTGAGAAATATACAGTGAGGGGCAAAATAAAGTGTCCAAATTATTTTTTTATTATTTCTTTTATTTTTCTGGTTAAAATTCAACGAAAACACATCGTGATCATTTTTAAAATATTGTTTATTATGTTCTTTTAAATTTTTGTGAATGTTGCGCTGGTAAAAAAGAAAGGTTTTCTGATAGAAAAAAAAACAGTTAATATTCCAAAAAAACAAATGGGCAAAATAAAGTGTCCAACTCAAAAATCAATACAATTTCGATAAGTTTCCATCGCGAAGCCCCTCGAATTTATTTGTTTTGTGTATTTTGACGTTTCGTAAACAACTGGCTTGGCTCTGGAGTATTCAAACAGGTGTCTACATTCGAATGGGTTGTAAAATATGGAAAAACGCATAAATTTCTGGTTCCATTCCGTTGTCCATCCGAAAACTGGTTGTTCGTGATGTGAATAACGGTCAAACGCACTGGGAAGTGGCCAAGCACTACGAAACCAGCAAGACAGCGGTATCAGAAATCATGAAGAAGATAAAAACGTTCCGATCGGTGGTGGATCGCCCGGAAAGAAGACTGAAGCCCAAGACAGATGCCAGAACGGACAAGAAAATCATTCTTGAAGTTAAGAAAAACGCAATAATAACGATCCGGCAGATACAGGAAGAGCTCCAATTTTCGGTATTGCGTCGTACTGTCCGTCGCCGCATCCATGCAAAGGAGTACCATAGCAAGGTCGCAGTGAGAAAGCCTTTCATCAGCCAGGTGAACAAGGCTAAGCGGCTCAAATTCGCCAAGTAACACGCCGACAAACGGCTCGAGTACTGGAAAACATTGTTGTGGGCCGATGAATCCAAATTCGAGCTATTCAACCGGAAGAAGCGCGATCATATGTAGCGCAAGTCGGGTGAGGAGCTCCAAGACCGCCATATCCAAGGAACAGTCAAGCACGGAGGAGGTAACGTGATGGTGTGGGGGTGCTTTTCTTGGGGTGGGGTGGGCAATTTGGTAAAAATTGACGGAATCATGACAGCTGAGTCCTATTGCAATATCCTGCAGGAGAACCTCGAGGTATCCCTCATCAAGACGGGCCTCGAAGAGCGCTTCTTTTTACAGCAGGATAACGATTCGAAGCATACGGACAATCTGACGAAGTCATTTTTCCGTTCCTGCCGCATCAAACCCCTTGAATGGACCCCACAAAGTCCTGATCTGAACCCCATCGAAAATCTGTGGGCCATCCTCGATGCTCTGATTGATAAGACTGGTGTAACAAATAAAAATACTTATTTTGATGCCCAGGAGCATGCGTGGGATGAACTCGACCCACAAACACTTGCACAACCTTGTTGAAAGTATGCCGAAGCGCTTGCAGAAGGTGTTGAAGGCTGAAGGAGACCATACCCATTATCAAATCGTTCTTTTTTTGCTTTTAGTTTGACTTATTTGAAGCTGTACTGATCTGGACACTTTATTTTGCCCCTGTTTTTTTTTTTTAAATATAAACTGTTTTTTTTCTATCAGCAAAACGTTCTTTTTACCAGCGCAATATTAACAAAAATTTAAAAGAACATAATAAACAATATTTTAAAAATGATTACGATGTGTTTTCGTTGAATTTCAACCAGAAAAATAAAAGAAATTGAAAAAAAAATCATTTGGACACTTTATTTTGCCCCTCACTGTACCTACAAAAATGTTTGCTGCGATTGATTAAGACTCCTCATTAATGAATTTAATTGAAAATCATTAATTAATCTGTTATTTCATTATTTTTTGTTATACTTCAAAAATTATTTTAAAAAACATTTTTTTCACTTTTCTCAATAATTATTAGCTATCAATATGTTACAATTTTATTCATTTCAGTTCAAACAAAAATCATGTTTGAGAGCTCAAAATTGAATAAAGAGAAAATCTATTGAAATACATATGTACCTAAAGTTTCATACTCCAGAATCTGATTTTGATAATCCTCAATAAGCATAAAATTTATATTTTCAGATTAGAGAATTGAAACCACCATTGTTTTTATGTACCGTATTATAAATCAGGATTATGTTTAAACTTTCAGAAATTAAAAAAAAATACAGAGTTTCATAATCAGTTTCAAATTCAGACAAACTTCATTCTTATATGTTTGTTTTTTTTTCTCAAACATATAGTTGCAACTGTAAGAGTTTTTGTAAGCCTAGCGCTGATATGAGGAAGCTCATGAAAACTATGTGGAAGATAACTTGAAGATTTTTTCTCCCATTTAATTCTACAAAAATTTATGTAGGTATTATTTTTCATTTGTTAAGTTTCTTTTATATGGAGCGATTCTCTATAGATTTTATATAGAGTGATATTTTTACAAGAATTATCTTTTTATTAACATTTTCTAGAAGTGAATATGACAGATTTGCATATTATTAAATGAAATGATGTACACAGGTTGTGAAAAAGGACACCTGCCTAAAGTTTTGACTTTTCTTCTCTAATTTTTTTTTAAATATCTCTGATTTTGTTAGAAAAGAATTTAAGGGGAGGACAAGGGTCAGTGTGCAGCAAACATTGTAGACTCATTTGCAACTTCACCCCTTCCCCCTTCCAATCGCTTTTTCAAAATGATCGTTTTTTCACCTGATATTTAAGTATTTTTGTTGACTGATGTTGTAAAATTTGGAAAAGTACTAAATGCAAGCTCAAGGATCTCACTAGGAGGTAACAGTTATTATGTTTCAAGCAATTCTTTCCATGAAAATCATCCTGCAACAGTGCCGAAGCTAATTGTATAATTTTCATAATTTTTATTTAACTACTAGCTGACCCGGTGTGCTTTGCTACACCTTCAAAAATTTTTGAAACTTGGTATACCTAGTTATTTAACTTGTTATTTATTTGCACAAAATTTTAAGTTCAATTTCAATATCATTAAATTTTTTTTTCAAAATGAATTTGCAAATTTTTTATTTTGAAATCTTAATTATTTTTTTTAAATCCGTGTTTTAATCCTTTTTATGACTCTGAATTTCTTTGCTTAAATAGTTTATAACTTATGCCAAAATATTTTTTTTATAAATATGAAACTTTGTCAAACTATCATGTGAGCATTTTTAGTAACAAAATAACATCATGGGACATTTATTTTACCTATTCATTCTCGAATTATCATACGAATTACCCCCATTCCTATATCCCTAATTGA
>NW_026597017.1:7760-17000 GCF_029784155.1 Uranotaenia lowii | reverse complement strand
TTTGTCATTTTGTCATTTTTGTCATTTTTGTCTTTTTTGTCATTTTTGTCATTTTTGTCATTTTTGTCATTTTTGTCATTTTTGTAATTTTTGTCATTTTTGTCATTTTTGTCATTTTTGTTATTTTGTCATTTTTGTCATTTTTGTCATTTTTGTCATTTTTGTCATTTTTGTCATTTTTGTCATTTTTGTCATTTTTGTCATTTTTGTCATTTTTGTCATTTTTGTCATTTTTGTCATTTTTGTCATTTTTGTCATTTTTGTCATTTTTGTCATTTTTGTCATTTTTGTCATTTTTGTCATTTTTGTCATTTTTGTCATTTTTGTCATGTTTGTCATTTTGGTCATTTTTGTCATTTTTGTCATTTTTGTCATTTTTGTCATTTTTGTCATTTTTGTCATTTTTGTCATTTTTGTCATTTTTGTCATTTTTGTCATTTTTGTCATTTTTGTCATTTTTGTCATTTTTGTCATTTTTGTCATTTTTGTCATTTTTGTCATTTTTGTCATTTTTGTCATTTTTGTCATTTTTGTCATTTTTGTCATTTTTGTCATTTTGTAATTTTTGTCATTTTTGTCATTTTTGTCATTTTTGTTATTTTTGTCATTTTTGTCATTTTTGTCATTTTTGTCATTTTTGTCATTTTTGTCATTTTTGTCATTTTTGTCATTTTTGTCATTTTGTCATTTTGTCATTTTTGTCATTTTTGTCATTTTTGTCATTTTTGTCATTTTTGTCATTTTGTCATTTTTGTCATTTTTGTCATTTTTGTCATTTTTGTCATTTTTGTCATTTTTGTCATTTTTGTCATTTTGTCATTTTTGTCATTTTTGTCATTTTTGTCATTTTTGTCATTTTTGTCATTTTTGTCATTTTTGTCATTTTTGTCATTTTTGTCATTTTTGTCATTTTTGTCATTTTGTCATTTTTGTCATTTTTGTCATTTTTGTCATTTTTGTCATTTTTGTCATTTTTGTCATTTTTGTCATTTTTGTCATTTTTGTCATTTTTGTCATTTTTGTCATTTTTGTCATTTTTGTCATTTTTGTCATTTTCGCCTTTTTGTCAATTTTGTCATTTTTGTCATTTTTGTCATTTTTGTCATTTTTGTCATTTTGTCATTTTTGTCATTTTTGTCATTTTTGTCATTTTTGTCATTTTTGTCATTTTTGTCATTTTTGTCATTTTTGTCATTTTTGTCATTTTTGTCATTTTTGTCATTTTTGTCATTTTTGTCATTTTTGTCATTTTTGTCATTTTTGTCATTTTTGTCATTTTTGTCATTTTTGTCATTTTTGTCATTTTTGTCATTTTTGTCATTTTTGTCATTTTTGTCATTTTTGTCATTTTTGTCATTTTTGTCATTTTTGTCATTTTTGTCATTTTTGTCATTTTTGTCATTTTTGTCATTTTTGTCATTTTTGTCATTTTTGTCATTTTTGTCATTTTTGTCATTTTTGTCATTTTTGTCATTTTTGTCATTTTTGTCATTTTTGTCATTTTTGTCATTTTCGCCTTTTTTGTCATTTTTGTCATTTTTGTCATTTTTGTCATTTTTGTCATTTTTGTCATTTTTGTCATTTTTGTCATTTTTGTCATTTTTGTCATTTTTGTCATTTTTGTCATTTTTGTCATTTTTGTCATTTTTGTCATTTTTGTCATTTTTGTCATTTTTGTCATTTTTGTCATTTTTGTCATTTTTGTCATTTTTGTCATTTTTGTCATTTTTGTCATTTTTGTCATTTTTGTCATTTTTGTCATTTTTGTCATTTTTGTCATTTTTGTCATTTTTGTCATTTTTAGCAATTTTGTCATTTTCAGCAATTTTGTCATTTTTGTCATTTTTGTCATTTTTGTCATTTTTGTCCTTTTTGTCATTTTTGTCATTTTTGTCATTTTTGTCATTTTCGCCTTTTTTGTCGTTTTTGTCATTTTTGTCATTTTTGTCAATTTTGTCAATTTTGTCATTTTTGTCATTTTTGTCATTTTTGTCATTTTTGTCATTTTTGTCATTTTTGTCATTTTTGTCATTTTTGTCAATTTTGTCATTTTTGTCATTTTTGTCATTTTTGTCATTTTTGTCATTTTTGTCAGTTTTGTCATTTTTGTCATTTTTGTCATTTTTGTCATTTTTGTCATTTTGTCATTTTTGTCATTTTTGTCATTTTTGTCATTTTTGTCATTTTTGTCATTTTTGTCATTTTTGTCATTTTTGTCATTTTTGTCATTTTTGTCATTTTTGTCATTTTTGTCATTTTTGTCATTTTTGTCATTTTTGTTGTTTTTGTCATTTTTGTCATCTTTGTCATTTTTGTCATTTTTGTCATTTTTGTCATTTTTGTCATTTTTGTCATTTTTGTCATTTTTGTCATTTTTGTCATTTTTGTCATTTTTGTCATTTTTGTCATTTTTGTCATTTTTGTCATTTTTGTCATTTTTGTCATTTTTGTCATTTTTGTCATTTTTGTCATTTTTGTCATTTTTGTCATTTTTGTCATTTTTGTCATTTTTGTCATTTTTGTCATTTTTGTCATTTTTGTCATTTTTGTCATTTTTGTCATTTTTGTCAGTTTTGTCATTTTTGTCATTTTTGTCATTTTTGTCATTTTTGTCATTTTTGTCATTTTTGTCATTTTTTGTCATTTTTGTCATTTTTGTCATTTTTGTCATTTTTGTCATTTTTGTCATTTTTTTCATTTTTGTCATTTTTGTCATTTTTGTCATTTTTGTCATTTTTGATATTTTTGTAATTTTTGTCATTTTTGTCATTTTTGTCATTTTTGTCATTTTTGTCATTTTTGTCATTTTTGTCATTTTTGTCATTTTTGTCATTTTTGTCATTTTTGTCATTTTTGTCATTTTTGTCATTTTTGTCATTTTTGTCATTTTTGTCATTTTTGTCATTTTTGTCATTTTTTGTCATTTTTGTCATTTTTGTCATTTTTGTCATTTTTGTCATTTTTGTCATATTTGTCATTTTTGTCATTTTTGTCATTTTTGTCATTTTTGTCATTTTTGTCATTTTTGTCTTTTTTGTCATTTTTGTCATTTTTGTCATTTTTGTCATTTTTGTCATTTTTGTCATTTTTGTCATTTTTGTCATTTTTGTCATTTTTGTCATTTTTGTCATTTTTGTCATTTTTAGCAATTTTGTCATTTTCAGCAATTTTGTCATTTTTGTCATTTTTGTCATTTTTGTCCTTTTTGTCATTTTTGTCATTTTTGTCATTTTTGTCATTTTCGCCTTTTTGTCGTTTTTGTCATTTTTGTCATTTTTGTCAATTTTGTCAATTTTGTCATTTTTGTCATTTTTGTCATTTTTGTCATTTTTGTCATTTTTGTCATTTTTGTCAATTTTGTCATTTTTGTCATTTTTGTCATTTTTGTCATTTTTGTCATTTTTGTCATTTTTGTCATTTTTGTCAGTTTTGTCATTTTTGTCATTTTTGTCATTTTTGTCATTTTTGTCATTTTGTCATTTTTGTCATTTTTGTCATTTTTGTCATTTTTGTCATTTTTGTCATTTTTGTCATTTTTGTCATTTTTGTCATTTTTGTCATTTTTGTCATTTTTGTCATTTTTGTCATTTTTGTCATTTTTGTCATTTTTGTCATTTTTGTCATTTTTGTCATTTTTGTTGTTTTTGTCATTTTTGTCATCTTTGTCATTTTTGTCATTTTTGTCATTTTTGTCATTTTTGTCATTTTTGTCATTTTTGTCATTTTGTCATTTTTGTCATTTTTGTCATTTTTGTCATTTTTGTCATTTTTGTCATTTTTGTCATTTTTGTCATTTTTTGTCATTTTTGTCATTTTTGTCATTTTTGTCATTTTTGTCATTTTTGTCATTTTTGTCAGTTTTGTCATTTTTGTCATTTTTGTCATTTTTGTCATTTTTGTCATTTTTGTCATTTTTGTGTCATTTTTGTCATTTTTGTCATTTTTGTCATTTTTGTCATTTTTGTCATTTTTGTCATTTTTGTCATTTTTGTCATTTTTGTCATTTTTGTCATTTTTTTCATTTTTGTCATTTTTTTCATTTTTGTCATTTTTGTCATTTTTGTCATTTTTGATATTTTTGTCATTTTTGTCATTTTTGTCATTTTTGTCATTTTTGTCATTTTTGTCATTTTTGTCATTTTTGTCATTTTTGTCATTTTTGTCATTTTTGTCATTTTTGTCATTTTTGTCATTTTTGTCATTTTTGTCATTTTTGTCATTTTTGTCATTTTTGTCATTTTTGTCATTTTTGTCATTTTTGTCATTTTTGTCATTTTTGTCATTTTTGTCATTTTTGTCATTTTTGTCATTTTTGTCATTTTTGTCATTTTTGTCATTTTTGTCATTTTTGTCATTTTTGTCATTTTTGTCATTTTTGTCATTTTTGTCATTTTTGTCATTTTTGTCATTTTTGTCATTTTTGTCATTTTTGTCATTTTTGTCATTTTTGTCATTTTTGTCATTTTTGTCATTTTTGTCATTTTTGTCATTTTTGTCATTTCGCCTTTTTTGTCATTTTTGTCATTTTTGTCATTTTTGTCATTTTTGTCATTTTTGTCATTTTTGTCATTTTTGTCATTTTTGTCATTTTTGTCATTTTTGTCATTTTTGTCATTTTTGTCATTTTTGTCATTTTTGTCATTTATGTCATTTTTGTCATTTTTCTCATTTTTCTCATTTTTGTCATTTTTGTCATTTTTGTCATTTTTGTCATTTTTGTCATTTTGTCATTTTTGTCATTTTTGTCATTTTTGTCATTTTTGTCATTTTTGTCATTTTTGTCATTTTTGTCATTTTGTCATTTTTGTCATTTTTGTCATTTTTGTCATTTTTGTCATTTTTGTCATTTTTGTCATTTTTGTCATTTTTGTCATTTTTGTCATTTTTGTCATTTTTGTCATTTTTGTCATTTTTGTCATTTTTGTCATTTTTGTCATTTTTGTCATTTTTGTCATTTTTGTCATTTTTGTCATTTTTGTCATTTTGTCATTTTTGTCATTTTTGTCATTTTTGTCATTTTTGTCATTTTTGTCATTTTTGTCATTTTTGTCATTTTTGTCATTTTTGTCATTTTTGTCATTTTTGTCATTTTTGTCATTTTTGTCATTTTTGTCATTTTTGTCATTTTTGTCATTTTTGTCATTTTTGTCATTTTTGTCATTTTTGTCATTTTTGTCATTTTTGTCATTTTTGTCATTTTTGTCATTTTTGTCATTTTTGTCATTTTTGTCATTTTTGTCATTTTTGTCATTTTTGTCATTTTTGTCATTTTGTCATTTTGTCATTTTTGTCATTTTTGTCATTTTTGTCATTTTGTCATTTTGTCATTTTGTCATTTTTGTCATTTTTGTCATTTTTGTCATTTTTGTCATTTTTGTCATTTTGTCATTTTTGTCATTTTTGTCATTTTTGTCATTTTTGTCATTTTTGTCATTTTTGTCATTTTTGTCATTTTTGTCATTTTTGTCATTTTTGTCATTTTTGTCATTTTTGTCATTTTTGTCATTTTTGTCATTTTTGTCATTTTTGTCATTTTTGTCATTTTTGTCATTTTTGTCATTTTTGTCATTTTTGTCATTTTTGTCATTTTTGTCATTTTTGTCATTTTTGTCATTTTTGTCATTTTTGTCATTTTTGTCATTTTTGTCATTTTTGTCATTTTTGTCATTTTTGTCATTTTTGTCATTTTTGTCATTTTTTGTCATTTTTGTCATTTTTGTCATTTTTGTCATTTTTGTCATTTTTGTCATTTTTGTCATTTTTGTCATTTTTGTCATTTTTGTCATTTTTGTCATTTTTGTCATTTTTGTCATTTTTGTCATTTTTGTCATTTTTGTCATTTTGTCATTTTTGTCATTTTTGTCATTTTTTGTCATTTTTGTCATTTTTGTCATTTTTGTCATTTTTGTCATTTTTGTCATTTTTGTCATTTTTGTCATTTTTGTCAGTTTTGTCAGTTTTGTCAGTTTTGTCATTTTTGTCATTTTTGTCATTTTTGTAATTTTTGTCATTTTTGTCATTTTTGTCATTTTTGTCATTTTGTCATTTTTGTCATTTTTTCATTTTTGTCATTTTTGTCATTTTGGTCATATTTGTCATTTTTGTCATTTTTGACATTTTTGTCATTTTTGTCATTTTTGTCATTTTTGTCATTTTTGTCATTTTTGTCATTTTTGTCATTTTTGTCATTTTTGTCATTTTTGTCATTTTTGTCATTTTTGTCATTTTTGTCATTTTTGTCATTTTTGTCATTTTTGTCATTTTTGTCATTTTTGTCATTTTTGTCATTTTTGTCATTTTTGTCATTTTTGTCATTTTTGTCATTTTTGTCATTTTTGTCATTTTTGTCATTTTTGTCATTTTTGTCATTTTTTGTCATTTTTGTCATTTTTGTCATTTTTGTCATTTTTGTCATTTTTGTCATTTTTGTCATTTTTGTCATTTTTGTCATTTTTGTCATTTTTGTCATTTTTGTCATTTTTGTCATTTTTGTCATTTTTGTCATTTTTGTCATTTTTGTCATTTTTGTCATTTTTGTCATTTTTGTCATTTTTGTCATTTTTGTCATTTTTGTCATTTTTGTCATTTTTGTCATTTTTGTCATTTTTGTCATTTTTGTCATTTTTGTCATTTTTGTCATTTTTGTCATTTTTGTCATTTTTGTCATTTTTGTCATTTTTGTCATTTTTAGCAATTTTGTCATTTTCAGCATTTTGTCATTTTTGTCATTTTTGTCATTTTTGTCATTTTCGCCTTTTTGTCATTTTGTCATTTTTGTCATTTTTGTCATTTTTGTCATTTTTGTCATTTTTGTCATTTTTGTCATTTTTGTCATTTTTGTCATTTTTGTCATTTTTGTCATTTTTGTCATTTTTGTCATTTTTGTCATTTTTGTCATTTTTGTCATTTTTGTCATTTTTGTCATTTTTGTCATTTTGTCATTTTTGTCATTTTTGTCATTTTTGTCAGTTTTGTCATTTTTGTCATTTTTGTCATTTTTGTCATTTTTGTCACTTTTGTCATTTTTGTCATTTTTGTCATTTTTGTCATTTTTGTCATTTTTGTCATTTTAGTCATTTTTGTCATTTTTGTCATTTTTGTCATTTTTGTCATTTTTGTCATTTTTGTCATTTTTGTCATTTTTGTCATTTTTGTCATTTTTGTCATTTTTGTCATTTTTGTCATTTTTGTCATTTCTGTCATTTTTGTCATTTTTGTCATTTTTGTCATTTTTGTCATTTTTGTCATTTTTGTCATTTTTGTCATTTGGTCATTTTTGTCATTTTTGTCATTTTTGTCATTTTTGTCATTTTTTGTCATTTTTGTCATTTTTGTCATTTTTGTCATTTTTGTCATTTTTGTCATTTTTGTCATTTTTGTCATTTTTGTCATTTTTTGTCATTTTTGTCATTTTGTCATTTTTGTCATTTTTGTCATTTTTGTCATTTTTGTCATTTTTTGTCATTTTTGTCATTTTTGTCATTTTTGTCATTTTTGTCATTTTTGTCATTTTTGTCATTTTTGTCATTTTTGTCATTTTTGTCATTTTTGTCATTTTTGTCATTTTTGTCATTTTTGTCATTTTTGTCATTTTTGTCATTTTTGTCATTTTTGTCATTTTTGTCATTTTGTCATTTTTGTCATTTTTGTCATTTTTGTCATTTTTGTCATTTTTGTCATTTTTGTCATTTTTGTCATTTTTGTCATTTTTGTCATTTTTGTCATTTTTGTCATTTTTGTCATTTTTGTCATTTTTGTCATTTTTGTCATTTTTGTCATTTTTTGTCATTTTTGTCATTTTTGTCATTTTTGTCATTTTTGTCATTTTTGTCATTTTGTCATTTTTGTCATTTTTGTCATTTTTGTCATTTTTGTCATTTTTGTCATTTTTGTCATTTTTGTCATTTTTGTCATTTTTGTCATTTTTGTCATTTTTGTCATTTTTGTCATTTTGTCATTTTTGTCATTTTTGTCATTTTTGTCATTTTGTCATTTTTGTCATTTTTGTCATTTTTGTCATTTTTGTCATTTTTGTCATTTTTGTCATTTTTGTCATTTTTGTCATTTTTGTCATTTTTGTCATTTTTGTCATTTTTGTCATTTTTGTCATTTTTGTCATTTTTGTCATTTTTGTCATTTTTGTCATTTTTGTCATTTTTGTCATTTTTGTCATTTTTGTCATTTTTGTCATTTCTTTGTCATTTTTGTCATTTTTGTCATTTTTGTCATTTTTGTCATTTTTGTCATTTTTGTCATTTTTGTCATTTTTGTCATTTTTGTCATTTTTGTCATTTTTGTCATTTTTGTCATTTTGTCATTTTTGTCATTTTTGTCATTTTTGTCATTTTTGTCATTTTTGTCATTTTTGTCATTTTTGTCATTTTTGTCATTTTTGTCATTTTTGTCATTTTTGTCATTTTTGTCATTTTTGTCATTTTTGTCATTTTTGTCATTTTTGTCATTTTTGTCATTTTGTCATTTTTGTCATTTTTGTCATTTTTGTCATTTTTGTCATTTTTGTCATTTTTGTCATTTTTGTCATTTTTGTCATTTTTGTCATTTTTGTCATTTTTGTCATTTTTGTCATTTTGTCATTTTTGTCATTTTTGTCATTTTTGTCATTTTTGTCATTTTTGTCATTTTTGTCATTTTTGTCATTTTTGTCATTTTTGTCATTTTTGTCATTTTTGTCATTTTTGTCATTTTTTGTCATTTTTGTCATTTTTGTCATTTTTGTCATTTTTGTCATTTTTGTCATTTTTGTCATTTTTGTCATTTTTGTCATTTTTGTCATTTTTTGTCATTTTTGTCATTTTTGTCATTTTGTCATTTTTGTCATTTTTGTCATTTTTGTCATTTTTGTCATTTTTGTCATTTTTGTCATTTTTGTCATTTTTGTCATTTTTGTCATTTTTGTCATTTTTGTCATTTTTGTCATTTTGTCATTTTTGTCATTTTTGTCATTTTTGTCATTTTGTCATTTTTGTCATTTTTGTCATTTTTGTCATTTTTGTCATTTTTGTCATTTTTGTCATTTTTGTCATTTTTGTCATTTTTGTCATTTTTGTCATTTTTGTCATTTATTTGTGTCATTTTTGTCATTTTGTCATTTTTGTCATTTTTGTCATTTTTGTCATTTTTGTCATTTTTGTCATTTTTGTCATTTTTGTCATTTTTGTCATTTTTGTCATTTTTTGTCATTTTTGTCATTTTTGTCATTTTTGTCATTTTTGTCATTTA
>NW_026597017.1:0-7260 GCF_029784155.1 Uranotaenia lowii | reverse complement strand
TTGTAAGGGTTTTCCGAAAATCTGAAAACATTTTCCAGCATTCCTGGTCCTAATGAGCATTCATGCCAAATTTCAGCTCTATAGGCCTCAAGACGGCTGATTCTATAGAGGACAAATAAACATATGTACAAAAAAACAAACACATAGAAATAGCTTTTTGTATATATAGATATTCTGTTATTTTTTGGATATCGGTGGTTTTCTCATTTATTTTTTATTTTTGGCTTTCTGTAATTATTTTGGTGATTTTGTTAATTTTTGTAACTTGAATCATATTTTGTATTTTTGTAATTTTATATTATTTTGTGTCATTTTGGTATTTTCTGTCTATTTTTTTCCTTTTTTTTTACTTTTGTCTTTTTTATCATGTTTTTGTCACTTGAATTAGTGTTATTTTTCACAGTTCTCACAGTGAAATTGCTGTAACTTTTTAACCGTTGGGTAGAATTTAATGAAAATCTGGGTGGATCTAGTTTATAGTGCATTGTCGAAAGAACAGCTCGTGCGTGATAAAATCTTGCGCATTCATCACGAGAACAAGGATCTCCCGCATAGTTCCATCGCTAAAACGTTGGGAATCGCGAATTCCCCGGTGTCGCGAGTAATTAAGTAGTTCGTGGAATGATTGACCACCGATCGGAAGCCCAGAAGTGAAGGAAAAAGTATTCCGTACAACACCAAAAATTATTATTATTATTATTATTTTATTAAAGACATTTTACCATTTTCATGGTATTCGTGTCTTAAAGTTTCTTAAAAGCTTATTTACATAATGATATCCTAACTTAAATCTTATTGAACATTTCAATAGCTTTCATGGAGCTTATAATTGCTGTTTGCTCTCGATGAATCGTTATGTACACACTTAATCTTTTCTCCTGTGGTCGGGACGATTTCGTTCTGTATTTTCAACAGCTGAAATTACAGGACGATTTCAGGACACAAAAACAGCTCAGGAAAACAAGTGTCAAATCCTCCAGTAGGTTCGAAAAGGTATTCTCCTGTAATTTGCAGGGAGTTTTGCAAATCTCCTGTAAGTTCGAAACGGTTTCCTCCTGTGGTTTTAAATGAATGCTGCTAACCTCTTCCCCCTTTTCTTTTAATTTTAAACTTCAACCAAATCGCTTTTAAATAAAAGAAACGTTCATGGCGTTAAAAACAATACGAATTTATTTTCATCAAATTAAAAAAAACACACTTTTTCTCGCAAATTAATTACATTTTCACCATAACAATTTACATCACAAAATCGAAACAGGTAATCTGTAAACAAAAAAAAAACAAATTCAATAATTATCAATAAAGCACTGAATGGCAGTGAAACTTACCGATGCTTTATGCAAGTTTAGTTTTTGGATCCTTGCGTTTTGTGGTCATGCCATCAAACTTATGCAAGTCGAACCGGCCAAACACGAATCAAACCGGGGCAAAAGACTCGTGCAAAAAAAAAGTCAACAAACTCTCCATGGGTCCCATCACGAGTTTTGCCGGAAACTGGCAGGCATCAACTACATTCAAAATCAAAAAAACGAACTCAATCGAAATAATTTTCATTTTGCGCGAAAACCTTCCACCGAACAATACAAACAACGACAAACGGCTACCGACAAATGGATGAAGGGTTGAAAATTATTCGCGGTTAAAATTATCTGCAGTGGCGGAAAAGAGAAAGGAGATTTGACAACCAGTATGTCTAACGTAATTCAGGAAAACACTGTCCTGAATTAATGACGTTTGTTGGAGTTCCCGTGGGCACGTAGAAGTTTCATCAAAAATCACAGGGAAAATGATGTGTCGCGTGATTCGGGTGGATGTTCATTCGAATTTCGGGAAAGTAAAGCCATTCCCCTGTGATTCGAAGGATCATCATCCCGAGGGGAATATTTGCAATCTTAGTGTGTAGAATTCCACTGATATCTCCGGTTATTCCATGATCTCGTCTGGCTTGGTCATATCCATCACAATCAACGAGAATATGTTGAACAGTAATCCGTACTCCACAGAATTGACAGACAGGTGGCGAGTCTTTCTCAAAAAGGAATGAATGAGTTGATCGAGTATGTCCTATTCTTAACCTACTCAAGACTCGCTGTTCAGAAGCGTTCCTGCGATCATTCCATTTAGTGGTACATTTCTTAATCCTTCTCAGGAAATTTGAAGAAGCGTACAAATTTTGTTCCCACTCAGCTCTCATTCTGTCTTTAACAAAGCGTTTTATGTCTTGAGCTGGGAGAGGACACCAAAAATCATAAACGCGTAGTTGAGGCCTTCAACCGAAACCCGAACGCCTCCATTCGGGAGAAGAATCTGCATCTAAGCCGAAGTTTTGTCCAGAAGGCCAGGACTAAGGCTGGGCTTCGAACGTTCAAGGTACAAAAGGCCCCTAATCGCGACGAGAAGCAGAACAAGTCCGCCAAAACCCGTGCCAACAAGTTGCACTTCAACATGCTGACGAAAGTTGAATGTTGCATCATGGACGACGAAAAATATGTGAAGGCCGACTTCAAACAGATCCCCGGCAACCTGTTTTTCAGCGTTCCGGAGCATGTCCGCACTCAGAAGATGTCGCCGTATGATGTTGGAGCGTTATTTCCGTAACCGCCAACTACAGTATATGCCCAGCGAGAGACTGGAAACAGTGAGTGTCTCGGCAGGGGTTCCACAAGGATCGATACTTGGCCTGGTATTGTGGAACATTGTCTACGTCGAACTGCTGAGACTGCGTCTTCCCACGGGACGACGTGGTTCTCCTGGCATCGGGCCCATCAACCGGAGAGGTCCAGCTACTCGCTACAGCTATTGAGAAGGTAGAAAGTTGGATGCGCTCCAAGAGCTTGCGTCTGGCTCACCACAAGCCCGAGATGGTGCTGATCACCAACCTGATTTCAGCACAATCTGGGATGATTGCAGCTGAACCGTGCGCAATCGAATCCAAGCGTGCGATCAAGTACCTGGGGGTGATGATCGACGACCGGCTGAGCTTTACGGCCCACGTCGACTACGCCTGTAAAAGAGCGGCAATGGCGACAGCAGCCCTCTCACGGGCCATGTCGAATTACTCGGCGATCCGCTGCAGCAGAAGGAGGATCCTGGCGAGTTGACCTCATCCATTTTGCGCTACGGAGCACCAGCCTTGAGCAGGCAGTGTAACCTGCAAAAGCTCTGCAGTGTGCAGCGGCTGATGAACCTGCGAGTAATCAGCGCATACCGATGGGTTCACCCGGATCATGACTGCCCTGTAGAGGAGTTGGAACCATCATCAGTCCGCGATCGGTGTAGGGTGACTCCTTCGTCGGGGAGCATCTGAGTAGTGTGCGTCCGATGCTGGCAGTAAAGCATACAAAGATAAGACTCTACCTTCTGCGTATGTCGAGCAGCCTGGTATGTTGCGCGTCTGTGTGTAGGATACCTTCAACGATACCGTCGCAGGGTATCCGAGTCGAACGCCATGAGCTTTACATAAGGTGCGGAGATATTTTGATGCTGTCACAAATACATCAGTATCTTCAGACTGGTGCGCGTGCAATGCGGTCTGATTCGCATCAATGACGTCATAAGAGTTGTTTGGGTTGCAATTACGGAAGACTTTTTGATTTAGATAACTTTTGTTTAATGAAAAAATGACCAAGTGCTGCATAAAATCCCGCAAAATTTCGCAGGTCGACGCTAAGAAGCAAAATAGTGCAGTGAGTTTTCATCAGCAACCGAAGGAACCCGCGGTACGCAAAAAATGGCTCGCGTTCTGTGGCCGTAAGGATGGATCCGACATATACGTGTGCTCTCAGCATTTCGAATTAACGGAGTTTGTCATTGTTTATATGGAAAACGCAAGGAGGGTTCTTATAAAATCTGGTAAGTATTTCTAACTTGGGCATTGTCGCAATATTCTTTATGTTTCGTTTTTTTCTCTCAGCTTTGCCATCCGTTCGTTGCCCTCCAACTGAGTCTGCTCGATCCATCAGAGCAAAACTGAGGAACCGGAGGCAAGTGGTCGAAGAATTTCTACAGAGAAATGCAAATTTGGGGATCAGTTGAAGTCATCGCCCTCGATTACAATAAAGGATCTTCTAAGATGGTTATTCCACGACGACGGAACAATCCACGGTAAAAAAAACGCGTTCTGTAACAACAGAATCACGCTGAAAAAAGCCATTCAATACTCATTTTGAGATGGGAAATTCACTCAACAAGGATATATGTTTCACCTTTTATACGAGCGTTCACTATTTTCAGTATTATAGTACTTTAATCATGTTAATTTGACCAACTTTTCTAGTAAACTGTATTACGCACTGCAGCCCCGATGATGTTATGACGTCATCACTGTAATACACACAATGTTTACGTTTTTTCGATCACCTATACCACGGCAAACCGAGTTCATCCACACCTCTACATCTAGCTCATGGAGTCGAACGCGCCCTCTGCGACTGAGGCTGTGGGGATAAGCAAGCCACCGCAGTCGAACTCGCAGAGGGAAGAGTATTCACGTCGCGGAGAGTTCACTGGTCTCACGTCGCCGTCGGATGAGTCACTTGAGTCGGGTAGACTGAAGTCACCGTCGGGATTAATCTGAGTCGCAAGCGTTACTGCTGTGCTGTGACGCGTGCTGTGACAGGCGCGAGTCTAGGATAAGCTGCTCTCGATTCGGCACTCGGCGCCAAAGGAAGGAGGAAGACCGGACCACGGTTGGAGTAGAATGTCCTTTCGGTGGGCGGCATTCGAGTAGTGTGCATCTGATCCTAGCAGTGAAGCATGCAAAGATAAGACTTTACCCTGCGTAGGCCGAGCTCCACCCCCGCGGAGTATCTGAGTAGAACGCGCTCCCTACGAGGGAAGCTGCGGGGATAAGACTTGACCTTCTTCGCAGTCGAGCTCGTAGGGGGAAGAATATTTACGCCGTAGCGAACCTTGAGTTACGAGTAAAGGCCGTACCTCGAGTCGTCAGATTCCTTAGTCTTGAATCGTAACAAGAGGCAGGGTATATATGCTTTTGACTTGAAATTGAGTTAGCCGATGAGCGCTTAAGCGCGGACTTGGTCCCCCATTTCGGGTACAGCCTTCGATGCAGGTGCGGATGGGAATTATGACCAGAGGCCCCAGGTACACTTTATAGCGTAGGGGTACTTAGTATCATGAGTCGACCAATTGCACCCATGGACCCAGAGTAGCGGGCAATAAGGTCAATTTCTTGCCGAAAATGTTCAACCCTCCCTCGAGAAGTACTCGTCAGTGCATCTGGGACCTCTGGTCATAATTCCCATCCGGACCTGCATCGAAGGCTGTACCAGAAATGGGGGACCAAGTCCGCGCTTAAGCGCTCATCGGTTAACTCAATTTCAAGTCAAAAGCATATATACCCTGCCTCCTGTTACGATTCAAGACTAAGGAATCTGACGACTCGATCCAAGGTAGTGAAGACAGTCGAGGAAACTGTAGAAAGTATGGGTTTACATGCAACAAACGGTTGATTCACAGGTTGTGCAGAATCTTAAGGCCAAGGTGCGGGCATTTGCGTATGGACTGTAAATAAAATACGAGTAAAATGGTAAAATGAAGTTTATTAGTTATTTTTCAACCCTGAAGAAAATTTGATGGCAATCGGATGAAAACTCGAATTTTGTGAATCAACTTTGTGTGTGGCAATTTCATAGTGGAACCCTTTTTAAATGGAACGTTTTTTTTTGAACAACGGTACCTTTTCCACCTTTACACGGTCAATACCATTTAGACAAACAACATAAAAATTGCATTGAGTATTCAAAAAGGACAAAATAATTATAAATTCGAAAAAAAACAAAACCATATACAAACTAAAGACTAATAACGACAAAAAGTACCCTAAAAAACTGTAAAATGACTAAAATTATTAACATCAAACGTAGTTAACCGTATATCAAAATTGCTACATGTGTCTAGTAAAACATGATAAAAAATTATTACTAATTGGCAAAAATTAACGAAAAATGACGTTTATGACAATTGAAATTATTTATTCTTTGTGACAAGTAAAAAAAAAGTTATGAAAAAAAACCGTTCGATTTTGGTAACACAAAGTATTTTGGCGTATTGCCAAAATCGAACAAAGTCTGTACTAACTGAATCATTTCTAACATTTTTTTTAATCATCCGAAATGGTATATTGACATTAATTCTAGAAGCATTCAATTTTCATTGACTTTTATCGTTTTAATATTCTAAGTGGCGGTTGCTAGCTCGTGGCCATAGAAAATAAAACCTTTTCAACTGAAAATTACACCATTTCGGTCTCGGTGTTTATTTACGATTTCCATCAAAGCAGAACCTTTCGTTGCTTCCTAGCTCGTCTTCTTGCTTCCTTCCTGCCTTCAGCAGTTGATCCCACCTATTAAGCTAGTTTTGTTTTCATACTTTGTTTAACCGCGCGCCGGCTTTTACATACATAGGTAGGTTAGGTACTAAATACTGAAGAATGCTTATTATCGCACGTCACTCAGAGTCACGCCAATAAAACACGTCCCCCTCCATTCGGGTCTAGATTTTACCCTGCGATTTTCCTCCTTCTCCGTCGACCCTGTTCAATAAGTATTTCATTTTTCCTCCCACATCCGATACCAGACAATTCGTAGGGGCGGCGTAAAATGCACAGCTTTTCGCCCTTTTTTGTTAGTGGTGGTGCAGTTCTATTCATTCCCTACTGGGTACAAAGGTATTCGAAGTGCGAGTGTCTGTCGAATACCTACAGGTAGCGTTATGTTCCGACAACACCTCTTCCTTTATTCACACACCGAATTGATCCGGTGTCGTTCGTGTTCTCCGGGTTTGTGCAGCTAGCAAATTCGCTGGGTTTTCGCAGCGCGTCCCGAACGTCATTCGCTGAAAATGCATTTGCAGAAAACGCGAAAGCTCCAGCTCCAATCATACAACACACATACAGAAAGGTTTGTGTTCCCAGAACCGTTTCAGAATTTTGTTTTTTCCTATGGTTTTCAAGTGTAGAGAAACAGAAGCTGAAATTCCGGAACTTGTCTGTTTTGTTTTTCGTTTTCCGCTCACCCTCTGCTTCCCTCCAATACTGAGGCGAAATTTATGTTTTGATTGTGCACAAAGTTCGCGCTGGTCGTTGTTGTTACTCGGGTTATCAGCAGCAGAAAAGGGACGCGTATCCCTGGCCAAGGTGGGGAGGAATTGAAGTGGCAGGATCGCCAATGTTGGGTGTCCCATGGTAGCCGACAGTAAACAACAACACTTCGATATGGCCCAAAAATTTCCCCGGCAGCA
>NW_026597016.1:0-17000 GCF_029784155.1 Uranotaenia lowii | reverse complement strand
TTGCGCAGGTGCATCTTGTGAATGGCTTTTCAAGTAGTGATACACCCACAAAAGAAGTTGCAAAAATCCAATGCCTTTTCAACAAGTGAAAAGTGTGCTGTACCAAAGATGATATGATTGGAAAAGCACTACTGGAATAAACACTCGAGCTCGATGAGAGCTCCTACAAGTGAAACAAGATAAACATTTTATGTGATTTTCATCCTATTGAATAATTCCTCCCAAAACAAAAATAGTGAGAATCGAACTCACTGCAACAGCAGCCTTAAATATCTACGCCTCCTAAGCCATTCCTTCTTTTCCACCGAAAGTCCAAAGCTAAACAAACATTCAGCTGCAACAGTCTTAAAAATCTTTGCTTCCTAAGCCAATTTCGTCTTTTTCCACCGGAAGGCGAAATCAAAACAAACAATCAGCAACCGCAGCCTTAAAAATCTGCGCTGCTTAAGTCATTCCTTCTTTTTCTACTGAGAGGCCAAACCAAAGCAAACAATCAGCAACAACAGTCCTACAAATCTGCGCTTCCTGAGCCAAATCCGTCTTTTTCCACCGGTATGCTAATCCAAAACAAACAATCATAGCAGCAGCTTTAAAAATCTGCGCTTTATAAGCCAATCTGTCTTTTTCCACCGGAAGGCCGAATCAAAACAAACAATCAGCAGCAGCAGCTTTGAAAATTTGCACTTCCTGAGCCAATCCGCCTTTTTTCCCTCCGGAGGCCAAATCAAAACAAACAATCCAAGCAGCAGCCTTATCAATCTGTGCTTTCCATCCTCTTCATCTCATTTACCATAGCCGGAACTGTTTCTAAACAATCTGTGCCCATCTTATCGTGATTTGAACTCAGAGATTCACTCAGACACGTTTATGGGAGTTACTAAGCAAACACTAGCGACACCATGTCCTCAATAGTAGAGTTAAGAGTAGTTAGGAAGCCTTCGGGTAGCTTTTGAAATCAGCCTAAAATTTTCTTCTAACTACAAAACGTCAAAAATTTACCTGGCATTGTGGATCACTCACAAAATGAGATCAATGACTCACTTTGTTTTGCCGAGTGTTTCCAAAATAATAAACGTTGCCATAGAAATTTATTTTATTTTATATATCTACTAGCTGACCCGGTGTGCTTTGCTACACCTTCCAAAAATTAT
Organism: Uranotaenia lowii; assembly: GCF_029784155.1. Lineage (NCBI taxonomy): Eukaryota > Metazoa > Arthropoda > Insecta > Diptera > Culicidae > Uranotaenia > Uranotaenia lowii. The sequence goes on along the minus strand of NW_026597016.1, from coordinate 15,849 downwards.
TGAAATTTGTGATACCTAGTTATATAGCTTTTCATTTATTTGCACAACATTCTTAATTCAATTTCAAAATCATTTAAATGTTTTTTTCAATGAAATGAAACTTTTTTAATTTGGAAATCTTAATTAACTTTTTTTTAATCAGTGTTTTATTCCTTTCTATGACTCTGGATTTCTTTGCCTCATAAGTTTATAACTTATGTCAACATAATTTTTATATATGGAATCTTCGCTGTCCTTTTCAAATGTTGAGAGGGTATCAAACTATCCTATAAACCTTTTTTGTAACAAAATAATATCACGGGACACTAATTTTACCTAAGAGACCCTCTCCCCCATTTCTTTATTCCTAGGTAATGGAAGGAAGGAAGGTCTCATAACATCAGAAAAACACTTCTTGTTTACAAATACGATCCCATGTCATATATAGCTCCATTTTGTATAATTTCTTGAGTTATTCATAAAATGGTCCACCCTCTCCTCACCTTATATCTCCCCCTTCATAATTTTTTGTTCCATTTCCTTGATTAGTTATAAAAATATTTTTAAAAAATTGTATGAGTGACCTTCTTCCCGCTTTTTATCGTTCCACTGAATGGAAGAAGGGGTGCTTAACCACCGTAAAACATTTCTTGTGCTCGAATTCCCTCTCCTGCAAATTTGATTACGTTTACGTTATTAGTTGTTGAGTTATGCTATAAAATTTATATCGGAGCCCTTCTTCCTACCTATCCCCTACCTGGTAGGAGGAAGTCAAGATCAAACATTCCGTATATTCAAATACACTCCCATGCCCAATTCCGTTCCATTTGCTCGATTGTATGATTGTTCCCATGTCATATTTGGTTTCATTTGTTAGATAAGTTCTTGGTTTATGCAAAACAATGGTATGTGAGCACCCGTCTTCCCTAACTGTATACCCAATTGCAGGAGAAAAAAGTCTTAAATAAACAAATAACTATGTTACGTATCTAAATACTTTTCCATGCCAAAATTGTTTCCATTTGCACTATTGGTTCTTGAGTTATACGAAAAATTGTAAAGGAGCCGCCCTCTAGGTAGGAGAGAGGGGTACTAAATATTCATAGAACTATTTATCGTACCCAATTATCCTTCCAAGCGAAATAAGGTTTAATTTGCTTGAATAGTTTTCAAGTTACGCAATAAATAAGGGGTTAAAGGCCTCCCCTCTCTCCTGTATCTCCAATAGAAAAACGGAGGGGTCTGAAATAATCATAGAACTATTTCTCGTATTTCACTACCCTCCCATGCCAAATTTGGTTTCATTAGCTTGATTAGTTCTCCAGTTATGTAAAAAATTTTAAAGTAGGCCCCCTCCCTCCTTTCTATCTCCCCACTGGAAGGAAAGAGGGGTACCAAATATTCATGGAACTATTTATCGTATCCCTTCCCGTAATACCCTTCCAAGCCAAATTTGATTTCATTTGCTCGAATAATTTTCAAGTTATGCTATAAAAAAGGGGTAAAAGGCTTCCCCCCCCTTTTCCTTCCTGTTTCTTCACTGAAAGGAAGGAGGGGTCTGAAATAATCATAGAACCATTTCTCGTAATCCACTATCCTCCGATGTCAAATTTGGTATCATTAGCTTGATTAGTTCTCCAGTTCTGTAAAAGGAAGACCCCCTCCCCCCTTCCTATCTCCCCACTGCATCGACCTGCATAGACTAAAAAAAGTGATATTTTTTAAGTTACAGGAGACTTGATCCTTTACTCAAGGTGCCCTGATCGTAGGCAAAAATCTAGTAAAATCCGAAGATAAAAAGTCTGTTTTCTAGATTTTAAATAAATACAGTATTTTTAGTCCTTTTTAACAGATAATTACTGGATAAACATTAGTTATTGGACGAATATTAGTAATTTCATGATAACGAATGATCACACACAATCCCTTCAAAAGAAAAATAAATCTTTTGGACTCTTGGGATCAATTATACCAATTTGTAAAACTTTTACTTAAAAAATGTGAGTTTTCTATTGCTTTGAAAATATGACATTTTTCAGTTCATATTATATTCTAACGATTGACATATTGGAATAAAAAAAATTGTTATAATTTTTTCATGTTAGAAATTTAAAGCGATAAAAAAGTTCTTCAAATCACATTTTGTAAATTTTCAAACAAAGTTAAATAACTCGAAGATTTTTTTTTAAATTTATTGGGGTATCAACATTGTTGTTTTGTTTTATATGGCATATTTTTCTAAAACATTTGATATTTGTAGGACATTCCTGTTTCGATATATAGCGAAGGAATCAAGCATCCCCAGGGATCAAGTATCCTCATTCTCTCCTATACACTATAGAATTCTAGAGACAAACTTTTCAGCCGGAATCTTAGTTAAATTTCCAAATATTATACACCACCTTTTTTGACTCAATTGTCCAAAGTATATAAAGAAAAAGATGGAATTTTTCTTGATGTTTTCTAACTTTTGAACAAATTACCAGAATAACGAGCTAATTTTTATAAAAATTACACAATGGGTTTTTCACGCAGTATCAAATTCGGCGTGCATTTGCACGACTTGAAATGTTTTTCTCAAATAACGTGTTAATTTGCGAGAACCGTGGGAAAAAAACGGTGCATATGGCAAAGATCACTGTAAATAGAAGGCATGTAAGAAAAACTGAGCAAAATCAATCTGCGTTAAAAAAAACCTTACTGCACTTTCTATGAATGGCTGATGGTAAACGTATAAGTTCGGCTACACAATTAAGCTTTTTTTACAATTTTCTTAAATGTCCCGCTTTTTTTCGCTGTGTCCCGCTTTTTTTCGTGAAATGTCCCGCTTTTTTCTGAAAGTATCTGGCAAGCCTAGTTTAAATGTATCTTTCAGAACGACAGCTTCTATTGTTAAAATTAAACAAGCTTAGCAGCTCAAATGCGATCCATTTTCCGCAAATAATCCGAACACAATTCCACTCAAATCAGAGCTTAAGTTTCCACACCCAAAAATGTGTCAATTTAACTGACGTTTATCGTCCCCGTGTTTGAACTTTCTCCAATCAATCAGCTTCAATATCCTTAGCCAGGCAGCCAGCCAGCCAGCCGAATTCGAAGAGTGGGAATGGCGGAAGAAATAAATGGCAACTCTCTATCAGCACGGTGCAGCACCTACAGAGAATTGTCAATCCCCAAAGAGGAAGGAAGCCCCGGATGGAGAAAAAAAATCATATAACAAGAAACAAGTCATCCCATTTTGGGAGATTTTGGGCAACCGAACCGGAAAGGACCAAAGAAAAGGAAGAGGGCTGGGGCAAAGGTCTACCACACAGGGATTGTTAATACGATCTAGTTTGAACATTTTGCTATCTCGGTTTTCGGTTTGCAACAGCCCGTACCTCCGTCGGACACATAACAAAAAGATTTTACTTTCCGGAAGGACCCAACTTCTCCTGATCCTAGATTTGATGTTGCCTCGCCACCAGTCAGTCACAAGACCAATAGCAAAGCCAGAGCACTAAACCGAAGAGTGACGATGTTGAGGTCAAACTACCTTTAACCTGGGAAAAAGCCACATGCTCAGTATTGTGCGGTCGGTGGAGGAAGATCCTCCTGGTGCCTGTTAGTAAGGTAGAAATTTTGGTCCAGATTTCGACGAGGGTGGACAGCATAATCTGATTTCAAATAAGTATTGCTAAAATGATACAACAAATGGTCTTGTGATTTGTACAGATCAGTGTCTGGATTATTTGTTGTAGAAAAAACTACAAAGATTTGAGTCTTTCACCACCCATAGGTTAAAAAATAAACATTCTCACCAGTAAAACAAATTCATATTTTGAGCATTTTAGTGAAAATGAAACCAACCCTAAGGTTAAAAATTTATCGTGTTTCCAGTAATAAGGGTTAAACTGAACCGGGTATAGTTGAAAAAACTTTGTGCACGCAAATTGATTTTCTATTTGTTTTGAGATAGATTTTGGTTTTCGCCTGAACACTTGGTGTTAACGGCAGCTTCAAGGAAGTCAGACAATCGAAAGCAATTATAAACTATTTCCAAGGCATCTTTAGTTGTAAAATATCGATTACATTGTAGGTAGGTGTAGGGATGAGATGAAGAATATACAAAAAATAAATCAAATTTAATTAGGAATAAAATAAAAAAATTGTTGTATTCGGCAACACTGTAGATGAATAAAATAAAATAAATTTCTATGACAACATTTGCTATTTTGTCAGCACTTGACAAACAAACAAAACAAAGTCAGTCATTGATCAATTCTTACGAGCGACAGACGTGTTTAAGTGAATCTCTGAATTGAGATTCGTAAAATCACGACAGTAGGTAGGTACCTACATATTTAGAGAATTTAACTCAAGAAGGGTTCAATGCAGGCACAACACAATTTGTAAACTTTAATGGTTATATGAATGGGGACATTTTGAGGGTTTAAATGATCGTACACGGAAGATAAAAAAAGCTAAAACTACCGAGAAGCAGAGGTGATTTTTTCCTTTTTATAGGTAAATTTTATCTTTTTTCATTTACCTACCAAAAATTTAAATTTTACCCACTGATCATACAGACAGGAAACTTAGAACAAAAATCGATCATTTTCTGGCTAATTTTTTTTTGTCACATTTAGCAGGTTCGCAATACCGACGGTAGGTGGCTAACCTACCATTTTTCGGATACAAATGCCCTATAGGATAAGGTTGCCAGATTTCCCGGTTTTATCCGGGTTTGTCCGGATATTTAATACAAAACTTAAGAACAGTCCGGCCCGGCCCGGTTGCCCGGATTTTATTGAAAAATACCCGTATTTTGGCCGGATTTTTTAATTTTTTTGACAAATAATAATAGAAAAAATTAATTGTGTTGTAAATTTGTTTTATTTAGCCACCAAAACAAAACTTTTTGAGCAGATTTAACAAAAATAATCATGAAAGGATTTTTCGAAGACTAAAATACGATTTCATTTTTTTTAAATTTTGATGAAACCAATTTTTTTTTTTCAACTCTTTTATTTATATTTTTGTTGAGTAATTTCTGGATTTTTGACAAAATCTGGCCGGATATTGCCCGGATTTTAAGTTTCGATTCAGAAATGAAATGCCCGGATTTTGCCAGGTTTTTTATAAAAAATTGCCCGGATTGTCCGGCCCGGATACGTGCTGAAAAAATTCTGGCAACCTTACTATAGGAAAATTGTACCTGTTTAGCCCGATTTTTTCGTCTCAATTGCCAATTTTTTTTCGAAAGTTGGGTGGAACTTTCTAACTGGGATAGCATTTCTTCAAATTGATCGATGCGCACTCTGGAATCGACATTGCGTGCTGTTGGAAAAATTATCCAACAAACGAAATCGAGTGTCCATTCAGTATGGTTAGTGTTTTACCTTTGTATGACGATTATCCCCTTAAAAATGAGTCATCCGAAAATTTGCCTACATTATTCATTCTCCTGGTACTAATGAGCACTCATGCAAAATTATCAATGTAGTTCGTAGAAAAAAAAGGGAAATAGATAATAAAGCTAAGAAACTGAATGAAACTAAAAAAAAACTCTTAAGACTCAGCCGTCTTAAGAGCTAGAGAGCTGAAATTTGGCATTGATGCTCATTAGGACCAGAAACGATGAAAAATGTTTTCAAATTTTCGGATCACTCATTTTGAAGGGGGTCGTCCATACAAGCCAAATGTTGATTTAGCGATATTGTCGTTATTATACATAGGATTGTGATGAAATTAGTATATGAGTGTTTTGAGGGACGAGCAATCGATTCCAGTTATCAAATTCATGTAGGGTCAGGGGTGGCCCAAAGGGGTCGTCCATACAATACAAATACCGTTTGAGTCATATTGACGTTATGATACATTGGATTAACTCACAGCTCTAAAAAAGTGCAATCTCATGCACATTTGTGATTCTCCTCATCGTAAACGAGGTCGTGCTATTAAAATAAATGGTATAGCTATTCCACGGGTCCGAAAAATGAAAATATTAAGGATCGTTATTGATCAGAAAATGAATTTTCTACAACATTTCATAGGCATCAAAGAAAGCTGTGATAAATATTCTTAAAATCTTAGGTAGTCGGTTGAAAAGAAGTAATCGTAACACACTTATTGCAGTCGGTGAATCTATTGTCGTCTCAAAATTACTTTTTGGAATAGGTTTAACCAGTTTGCGTTTTGATTATATGGAAAAAATCTTGAGTCCGATATACCATCATGTCACCATCTATCGCCCAGTTAAGCGGTTTTTCAACTTCAAACATGTGTAATAAAAAAACGACGGCAGATTTTTATTCGCTTTCTTTTCCAATACATCTCAAAACTGCTCTACTTTCAATTAAAAATTTAGTGGAATGCGAAAAATGTGCGCTTTTCAAAATAATTAACTAAATTTTGAGGTGTTCAACTGGCCCTATTACCGCCCACTCGACTTTTTTGGGTAGCAATAAGGTTTTCTTAAGGAAAAACTATCTAACAACACGGAAACTGTTCTTTTTAGTATTTTTATTTAACGAGCTGTCAAAAGCATTTTGAGGAACTTGAGAGAATACATTTTGTGAAATTTTTCCCGCAAATTTTTAACAAATTGTAACAAAGTGCGTTGACTGACAAAATGATGATTCCAGGCAAACAACCTCAAGTAAACGGTTACTTTCAGCGATAAAACATCATTTTCTAACATAATCGAACTAAATTCTTCTAGTAATTTACACATTTGACACAATACATGCGTTAAAAACAAAGAAATTGTGCGTGACCGGTCATTAGGAACCCACACTTTTTTTTTAAACACCAATTACCGCCCATCACTAAACGCTTCAAAAAACAACAACTATTGAAAAAATCGGGAATTTTTCGATGCAAATCTATTCTACGAAAATAAAACTATCGTTTCAAGTCGATTTTAGGTCAAATAGGTACTATCTTGAAAACAAAAACCCTTTTTGCCCTAGGAGTACAGTAATGCCAAATATAATCGAAACAATATTCACCACACTTATTTTCTTCATATAATGAGAAGGCGACACCATCAGCATCCTCTAGCGGACAAAATGGAAGCATTAATTCGAGAAATTCGTCTAACTTGTGAATAGCGTGTATTCCGATTCGACTTGATCAGGGATGCCAGTTATAATAAATGAAATTGTTTGTTTCTATTCTTGCACCATAAAAATTTTAGTAAACCAACAAATTTTATTGTTTCGAAAAATACATAGACTTGGATGCGCATAAAGTGTTTTTTTAAGAAAAAGATTTTAAATTCAATCGGTCAACTGCTTAACTGTTTATTAAAATTTTGCTTACTAATATTAGTTAAGGAAAAAAAATATCACGAAATTAACGTGAAAATATCGTTATTTTCTCTTTACTAGATGACGGGTGTCGCTTTTCAATTTGGCAAAAAATGGGGTTTTAAACGATTCGTATTAAAAGATGATATTGTTATTGTCTCATGCTAGATTTTTCTTATTAATATTTGAACATTTTCAAACAAATTGGTTTATCATTATCAAACTATAAAGTTTGTTAGATCATTTATCAAATCCAGATCTTAGGTCTAAGGACATTATACCGAGCTTTTGTCCAGCAATAACATGACAATAATCTCTCTTGAGTGTTTATAATTAATGAATTGATTTAAAAAATAAATGCTAACAAAGCGTTTCAGAAATGCCAGTGCTCCAAAAAACAAAAAGCTAACAACTATTATCCATGTTTTCTGATTATGGACTTGGAATCATGCCTGAGAGACTAGTGACATATCTTCTGAAAAACATGAAAGAAGTAAAGGCTGGTGGTGCGAATTTTGAATTCATTTCTTAAATGAGCGGAATTTATTTTTTTTATGTGTTCCTAAACTAAACAAAAAAACTGATGAAAATATGTTCGAACGGCATCCCTGATCAGCATTTTGACAACTCCAGATTAACATTGTGAAAGGGCACAGACTGATCTTTTTTTTATTAATTGAGACAAATGTGTGCAACAGAATTGTTTTTTTCTTTCAAATTCAAACCAATTGTATTGAAATAAATAAAAAAAACTCTTTCGATTCGCAATGAATCATCGGAATGCGATATATTTCTTAATGTTTTCCCATCATTTATTTGTGCACTTGAAAGCAAAACAAAAATCTAAACAAATAAAAAATCACAGCTGAAAAAGTTTCACAGAAACGATTATCAAGGAGAAAACAAAATTTAAGCACATTTTTTTTTAATTAATACGAAAACGGTGTGCACATTAAGCATCATGTCATTTGTTATAACCAAGAAGGAAAAATTCTGTTCCCACCATGGAATGTGACGAAATTATATTGGTATTGGCATGTATATTGGTTTTGAAATGAAACGTTTTTATTATTTTTTACTATTGCAAAACAAATTATATTCCAAAACACAAAAAACTGTTTAAATATAACTAGGAAAAATTAATAATAATCATTTTTGAATTTAAATTTTTTTATTACTTTATCTATATTTAATTTTCGTCTCTTAACTAAGCTTTTAAAATTTGTATTAAGCTTCCGCTTATTTTGATTTGCCGTTTTGTATGACATATTCTAGGTAACGGATCGTTGTTAAAAACTCGAAATAAAGACAAAGATGAAATAAAATTTATGGAATTTGTTTTAAAGAAACTAAAAGGCGTAAATGTTTGATTAAGAATATGTATTTTGTTTGCTTTCTCGTTAAGTGTTGGCGGAAATTTGCTATGCAAAAGTCTAAAATCTGTGCAGGCAGATTTTATGGCGAGTGTCGTAAATCAATTTATTTTTAGTTATTTATGAAGTCATAATAAATTAGACATTTATTACGAATTCTTGACCTTAAAGTTTATGATTCTAATAACATTCCCTTTTCATTCTTTCTTTTTTTAAACTTTGCGCTAAATCGATAGGAATATTACAATCACGATGTTTAAGAGTATCAGCAGCGGTCAGGTTTTAAAGCTATAATAACCTCAATTTTGAGACTTGCTCCTCGGTATTGAAAAAGCAAGCCAGCAGCCATATTTGAATACCGACCAGCTCCTGATTTGACAGATGCTAACAAAAGGAAATAGCATCAAAAAACAACAAGCGTCACCAGTGGCTAAAATGGAAACCAGTTTAGTAGTTACCGGTGCGCAAATGTACTGCTAAAGCTAAAAAAGGACCTAGAATGTGTCCGCGGTTAACACCTGGGATAGCACTTATCGCTGCCGATGCTTTAAGGGTTTAGACAACGTTTTAAGAATTGTAAGAATATGCGCTGTTAATAATTCATATTTATTCAAATAGTAATCATTTTACTTCCGCCTTTTCTATATGCTACGCCACACTTTTTGCGATTGTCAATTGAAAAATGAGGACATCTGGCATCTCTGATCAAAGCTCCGAAAAAATTCACAGTGTAATAGTTCCATTTCTGTCGCCAGATAGCGCTATTCGTGTCTCCCGATTTCTCGTTAAGTGGTGTATATCGGTTCTAAGGCTATGATCATTTAGTATCCGGGCAGTTACAAACGCTTGTATTTTAAAAACTATTCATTTGATCGAAAAACTTTCTGTGGAGGAAATGAAGGTGTTAATATGACATTTCATATAAAAATATAAAAAAAAAATTATCAATGATTTCAAGAAATAATCTTACTTTTTCATAAAATCTCTTTTTTATCTTTGCACACTTGTATCAGTCATGTATTGATCTAATATTTTTTACCACAGAAGTAAAACCTTTGCAAAATCATGATATTTTACACAAACTCACCTGGAAAAAGCAATTGTAATCTGGTTGGAACCTTTTCATGAGTAGGCATCTCGAAAAATTTGATCTCTTGAATCCGGTTTTAACATAAATTTCTTCGTCCATCAGAACACATCTGTCACATTGCGTAAAAACCGGTTGAACATATTACAAACTAAGGAACTGTTCACTATCAGTTATTTACGTGGTGTTTACTAGTCAGACAATACTTTTTGACTGACGGAAACGGATTTTTTGCATTATTTAAGGGGTCTGCATTCAGTTATCCCCAAAAACCATAGACTTTCTACCGTATTTAAGATCAAGGGTTCCATTCCGATGCTTGATTTGAACTTCGTGTGGATTCTAGAATGGTTCCTTATACTTCTTAGCCACTCGGTCTTAAAAAGAATCAGAAAAAAATCAACAGTTTTTGAGTTTTCAAGTCGACAATGAAGAATTTTCGAGGCGCAAAATGCGCAAAAGGCGCAAATTTGTGCAAAATTATTTTTACTATGCCTTTTTGCATCGTAAATATCTCAAACACACATTAACATAAAAATCTGGCAAAATAGGCAAGATAGTCCTTTTCATAACCAACACAACGCTGCTAAAGTTTTGCATATCCGAGCTCAAATAACGTAGCTATCACCGACATAAAGTGCCCGGATACTAAATGATCATAGCCTTAGTATATCTGGTAATGCCTAGTTCGCTAACAGGCGTCGAATTCAACAATTTGACCGGAAACCAAAAACTAAACATTTAATTTCTGGCTATAGTTGGCATAATTAAGTGATGTTTTTTCAGTGAAATGATCGAACAATGATGCCGACACAGACAACAGGTCTTATTTTTGGAGAAAACATCCCAGTTTTTTTAAAATACAAACAAAAGGGTGATTTTGGGCGGTAGATGGTGACATGATGGTATAATCAGATGATTCGCTTAGCCTCCGGCGCTTTTCGTATAAGCCCAGTGGATTCGATAATGGCCGAGACAGGTCTGCCTAATTTCCGGCAAAAAATGATTGAACGTCTCTGTGTTACGGCAGTTAGAATGGTAGAAAAAGATATAATCAATTATGATTGTCCGCTAGTGAAACGTTCAGAAGAACTGTTCAAAGCCACCACAAACTTACCTATTCCGAAAGTATGTGAACCTATGAGACTAACAGACCGTCAATGGTACCTGAAACCATCTCTTACTGATAACTATATACGACAAAAAGTTAGAGCAGGTGATCCAAGCCCGAAAGTTTTAACCTTCTTCAATGAAATGGTACAGAACAAATACAAAAATTATTATCATCTATACACAGATGGATCTAAGCTGGAAGACGACATAGGAGCTGCTGTTTATAGTCGAGATCTAGAATTTAGCTGCTCTTTACCAAATATTTGCAGTATATTCTCTGCTGAGGCGTATGCACTCATGATCGCAGCCGACAAAGCCAAATTTTTGCAACGCGCGATCATTTTCACCGACTCGGCCAGCTGTATTGATGCGCTTTCGAAAGGTCACACAAGGCACCCATGGATACAAGAAACAGAAAAACATTTGATGGAGAAAAACGTGGTTGTAGCATGAATTCCAGGACACTGCAATATTCATAGGAACGAGAAGGCTGATCGATTGGCAAACCAAGGAAGAAGCAAATCACCATTAAATACCCATTCCAGCAGCAGATGCAGTCCGTTCGGTTAAAGCTTGTCTACGGGATGCGTGGCAGTCAACATGGGATCGGTCTCAAACCCTTCTACGACGTGTTAAACCTTACATTGGCCCATACACAGATAGGAGATGTGCCTCAGAGCAACGGTTGTTAACGAGATTAGAACTGGACACACTAGGACTAACACATAGCTTTTTACTTGATCGAACTCCACCGCCAGAGTGCTCTTTCTGCGGAGTTCAAATAACAGTTCAACACATTTTGGTAGAATGTCGAGGTTTTAACGAAGCCCGTGACTTATGTAGATTGGAAGGCTCTATCTATGAAATTCTTTCCAACTGTAATGATAAGGAAAATTGTGTTTTGAAATTCATCAAACTTTGTAATCTTACTGATAAGTTGTGATAAGCTGGAAGAACGATAGACACGAAAGCCGTGAAAATGGTAAAGTGTCTCTAATTTTTATAATAATAATAATAATTGGATTGACTTGAAAATTGGTACACGGGTGTTTGTCAAATTTTGTGTAAGGGGCCGGTAAAAGGGGTCATCCATACTTCACAAATACTGTTTTAGTTATATTAACATCATTATGCATCGGAATGAGATGAAAATTGGCACATGTATGTTTTCAGGAGCGAACAATCCATTTCAAGTGTCAAATTTTGTGTAAGTGGTCAGCAAAAGGGGGTGTCTCTATTAACAGTTCACTATTTTTGCGATAATGCAGTTATAATAAAGTCTGCTTCATTTAATATTGGAACAAATTCTTTGGCTCATTGTGGCGCTCCTAGTCGACGGATTTGGAAACTTTTTTCACCCACGTGTCGGGAAATTCATTACCTTTCACCATGTTATTATGTCATAACACCAAACGATAGTATTTTGTAAACAACCGCCATGGAAGCCGAACGGAGAGATCAAATTGTGCACAGTTTTCTTGAAAATCCATTGTTGTCGGCATCGAAGCTAGCTGAACAGCTTAAAATGCCCAGAAATACCGTATGGCGTGTTATCAAGCAGTACAAGGAAACATTGACGACGGCTCGGAAGCCGCATTCGAAGCGTCGGAGTGGAACTGTCGACCGGAAACTGCGTGGGAAAGTCATCAAGGCTGTCAAGAGGAATCCCAATCTTTCAGACCGCGATTTGGCCAATAAGTTCCAGGCCGCTCACAGTACGGTGCGACGAATTCGTCTCCGGGAAGGAATAAGGTCATTCCGAGCCAGCAAACAGCCAAATCGGACGCTGAAGCAGAACAATGTGGCCAGAATCCGTGCTCGAAAGCTGTACGACCAAGTGCTGACCAAGTTCGACGGATGTAAAGTCTGCTTCATTTAATATTGGAACACAAACAATTGCGTGTAGTTCAGTCATTTATTAACGAATTCATAATTTGTTTTTCATACAAATGTAGCATTTTCTTTACTCTTTCATAAAAAAAATTAAAAAAATTATTCATTGCTGTTTCGAAGAAATTCTCGTACTCGTACTCGTAAGAAAACTGTGCACAATTTGATCTCTCCGTTCGGCTTCCATGGCGGTTGTTTACAAAATGCTATCGTTTGGTGTTATGACATAATAACATGGTAAAAGGTAATGAATTTCCCGACACGTGGGTGAAAAAAGTTTCCAAATCCGTCCACTAGGAGCGCCACAATGAGCAAAAGAATTTGTTCCAATATTAAATGAAGCAGACTTTACATGCGATTGAGATAAAAAAATTTAAATTGAGGTTTTAAGGGATGGGAAATTGATATGAGGTTTAAAATTTTGGATCAGGGGTCGGGCAAAAGGGTAGTCCATATTAACTTTCCACTGTTTTTTTCAATATATTCGTTGGAATGCATTGGATTGAGATGGAAATTTACGCACAGGGATCTAATGAGACGAGCAATCATTTTTAGGTAGAAAATTTTTTGTGAACAGTTCAATATCAATGATCCACTGTTTTTGCTCGATTTCAGATATCATATTTATAATCATAAATCGGAAAATTGGGTCGTCCACATAAGCTACTTCCGATATTGACGATCAATGTGAATATTTGCACTCTGAGATTAAAAGGGACGACATTATGTTGAATTATTATTAGTTAAAAAATCAGGGAAATGTTTCATGCATACTGACTGCTGAAAATGGCGTCAAAAGCATAGATTTAAATTGAAAATTTATGAGCAAGAATGTAGTGATAAAATCATGAGTTGACTTTTTTACTTATTGTATTGAAGTTCTAAAGATTTGCCCAAAATGTGCACAAATTTATGTAATTTTGTAATTATTTTAAATTTTGTCATTTTTGTCATTTTTGTCATTTTTGTCATTTTTGTCATTTGTGTCATTTGTGTCATTTTTGTCATTTTTGTCATTTTTGTCATTTTTGTCATTTTTGTCATTTTTGTCATTTTTGTCATTTTTGTCATTTTTGTCATTTTTGTCATTTTTGTCATTTTTGTCATTTTTGTCATTTTTGTCATTTTTGTCATTTTTGTCATTTTTGTCATTTTTGTCATTTTTGTCATTTTTGTCATTTTTGTCATTTTTGTCATTTTTGTCATTTTTGTCATTTTTGTCATTTTTGTCATTTTTGTCATTTTTGTCATTTTTGTCATTTTTGTCATTTTTGTCATTTTTGTCATTTTTGTCATTTTTGTCATTTTTGTCATTTTTGTCATTTTTGTCATTTTTGTCATTTTTGTCATTTTTGTCATTTTTGTCATTTTTGTCATTTTTGTCATTTTTGTCATTTTTGTCATTTTTGTCATTTTTGTCATTTTTGTCATTTTTGTCATTTTTGTCATTTTTGTCATTTTTGTCATTTTTGTCATTTTTGTCATTTTTGTCATTTTTGTCATTTTTGTCATTTTTGTCATTTTTGTCATTTTTGTCATTTTTGTCATTTTTGTCATTTTTGTCATTTTTGTCATTTTTGTCATTTTTGTCATTTTTGTCATTTTTTGTCATTTTTGTCATTTTTGTCATTTTTGTCATTTTTGTCATTTTTGTCATTTTTGTCATTTTTGTCATTTTTGTCATTTTTGTCATTTTTGTCATTTTTGTCATTTTTGTCATTTGTGTCATTTTTGTCATTTTTGTCATTTTTGTCATTTTTGTCATTTTTGTCATTTTTGTCATTTTTGTCATTTTTGTCATTTTTGTCATTTTTGTCATTTTTGTCATTTTTGTCATTTTTGTCATTTTTGTCATTTTTGTCACTTTTGTCATTTTTGTCATTTTTGTCATTTTTGTCATTTTTGTCATTTTTGTCATTTTTGTCATTTTTGTCATTTTTGTCATTTTTGTCATTTTTGTCATTTTTGTCATTTTTGTCATTTTTGTCATTTTTGTCATTTTTGTCATTTTTGTCATTTTTGTCATTTTTGTCATTTTTGTCATTTTTGTCATTTTTGTCATTTTTGTCATTTTTGTCATTTTTGTCATTTTTGTCATTTTTGTCATTTTTGTCATTTTTGTCATTTTTGTCACTTTTGTCATTTTTGTCATTTTTGTCATTTTTGTCATTTTTGTCATTTTTGTCATTTTTGTCATTTTTGTCATTTTTGTCATTTTTGTCATTTTTGTCATTTTTGTCATTTTTGTCATTTTTGTCATTTTTGTCATTTTTGTCATTTTTGTCATTTTTGTCATTTTTGTCATTTTTGTCATTTTTGTCATTTTTGTCATTTTTGTCATTTTTGTCATTTTTGTCATTTTTGTCATTTTTGTCATTTTTGTCATTTTTGTCATTTTTGTCATTTTTGTCATTTTTGTCATTTTTGTCATTTTTGTCATTTTTGTCATTTTTGTCATTTTTGTCATTTTTGTCATTTTTGTCATTTTTGTCATTTTTGTCATTTTTGTCATTTTTGTCATTTTTGTCATTTTTGTCATTTTTGTCATTTTTATTTTTGTGTATAGTTCTAGGTGTTCGTTGAAATACCGAACGAATTTAGGCATAAGATTCTTATTTGTTGTACAGCATCTAGCTGTTCTATTCCATACAACTCTACAAAATCAAGTGGTTTTATTTTTGAAGTTGATTAAACACATGCAGTTTCACCAAATTTAAAGCACCTTTATGAAGAAATAAATCAAAGCATGTGTAATGTGTGTCTACCCGCACATAAAACAAGTGGCATCATTCCGGATCTACGCACTGTTCTTTATTTCAAACCCAAAAAATAGGCAATACGCACACGTGTACGCACACGCAGATGTTTTCATGGCAACAAAACCACATTCGGTTATTTAGGTACCGAACTAATGCTCACGGACAACAAATTTTGAAATCGAAGAAAGAAAATATAAACGAGCTGAACGGGCATCATCAGCAGCAGAAGCAGAAGCAGGGGATGTTATTCACCCTCCGAAGCGATCTGGGGTTGGGTTTGATTTCGTTACATAGTTGTGCCAAACGAAAGCACGGACGTAAAACGGTAGCAAGAAGTTTGCCAACGAGTTTAGAAA
>NW_026597015.1:0-17000 GCF_029784155.1 Uranotaenia lowii | reverse complement strand
TAGGGTACGTTAACGCAAACATATCTTTTGGCGCGTAGGTTAAACTCAAGAGCAGACGTATAGAGACAGTTTCAATGGCAAACACAAATGAGAAACTGTGGAAAGGTTTCTGAAGTTGGCTGAAGATTTTTTTCTTTATTTTTTTTGTTTGTTTCCGGAGTTATTTTTTTACATTGTTGACGATTTTCGTTTATGCTGCGCATGGGCGGTGTTGTTCCGGATAACCTCGGAATACGGATTCGATTGTTGAAATTTGGATTCTTACCGAGAATTTTTTTTCTCATTTTGCCTCCTTTAGATTAGTGTATGCGCCCGCTTTGCGTATTGTAGATAATTTATTAACATTATTCTGATTATTACTAATAATACTACTAGAAAAAAATATCTAAAAAGCTATGCTAAGAAAAAAAAAACAAAAATATCTCCAAATCAAACCATAAACAACAATAAAGTTTATCAATGAAATGTTCTCTGCAACCATGTGGCGTACTTTTTCAACACTGTAATAGGGTATGACATTGTTCAGAATGTTAGCTTTGTTTCGGTAGATTCAGTGAAAAATAGTTTTCCACCAACTTTTCGTTATTCACGATGAAAATTACTCAACGTTTTCCAAATCTTAATAAATTTAATCCTTGTAACTCCAAACAAGAAATATGGATTCAGACATTTTAAATATCAGAGAGAACTAGTTTCCTTAACTAGTCTATTTGAATAATGTATATCAGAACGTTCAGAAAAATAGGCTTGGCCCTATCCTTTACTTTTTTTTTCTAAGGTTCGAATCTTTTAAGGATTTTTCACTGTTTTAGCCGAGACAAAGATATTAGTATTCCAACATCATCCCAACAGAACAATTGTAAAGTAATTCAATACTGCAGGGTTAATCAACTAATCTGTAAACATCAAAAATCTATCTATTTAGTTTGATTTTCCAAACAAAAATGTATGTATCGATAGACTATTAAAATACTAGGGATACATTTAGGAGAATTACCACATAAAACTTAATGACAAGTTCATCGTTTGACTTTCTGTTTTATGATTTTGCAATATTTGATCAAAGTAAAAAAAAACAAATAAAGTCAAGCTATTCAGGCTTGAGTGTACTAACTGCAGGTGTTTATTGATGCTTAGGAAATTCGAACGATACGATAATAAACCCAATAATAAAATAAACCACCCCAACCCTGCAATGCATAATTCAAACATAAGCCAATGTTAACCATACTTCAAGTTCTATTGATAGATGAGGTTGCAAAACCAATACAACAAGTAAAGCATATGAACACTGAATGTAGGGTAGGATTCACGGCGATACATTTTAGATGGGAAAGCCTAGCGTAGGTTTTTAACGGGGAAGAAAAGTACGGTGAAAAGAGG
The DNA here is from genome assembly GCF_029784155.1 of Uranotaenia lowii. Lineage (NCBI taxonomy): Eukaryota > Metazoa > Arthropoda > Insecta > Diptera > Culicidae > Uranotaenia > Uranotaenia lowii. The sequence goes on along the minus strand of NW_026597015.1, from coordinate 15,617 downwards.
GAAGGTTGAACAGATGTCGAAGGAAGTCTTATGAAAAAGGTAGTTTGGTACCAATAACATGCAGAGCTAACAATGAACGATTGAGTGCATCATTGTTCATTGAAAGCTAAGAAGAGAGTCCTTGTAAATACAATTAAACCCTATGTGAACATTAACTTTAGGCTACATAGTTCTACAGACAGCAAATTTATTACCGAATTTTATCACTGCGAGAGGAAAGATGATAACAGTTCATACTATAAGTACATTTAGAATTGCGTGATGTTTTACAGAGGAAAATAATTTGAAAAAAAAAATCAACTGAGCACTTTTCATTAAAAACAATTAAAAAAAGAGAAATATTATAAGTAAAATTAAAAAGTGTAACACGCAGATGACCGTAGGTAGTGCGCAATGTTCTGCGGAAACCATATGGACTTTAAAAATCACACTTTGAATGCATCTAAATCAATAAAAAAAAATATTTACACGCAAGTAAAATTCTTCGTTTTCAGCTGTTTAATAAAATCATCCGAAATTCACATTTGTCTATTCTGTGTTAGCATTTAAGTTCTACTATTTCACTGAAAAAATATCACTTCATTACGCTAACGGTAGCCGGAAATAAAATATTTTGTTTGTCGTAACCGGCAAAATTATGAAATTCGACGCCTGTTAGCAAAGTCAGCATTCCTGTGATCCTAGGGCATAAAGAGTTTTGGTTTACTAGATACCTAGTAGGTACCTATTTAACCAAAAATCGACTTGAACCGATTGTTTTATTTTCGTAAAATAGTTTTTAATGGATAATTTTCGATTTTTTCGATAGTTGTTGCTTTTTTAAGCATTTAGAGATGGGCGGTAATTGGTATGCAAATAAAAGTGTTGGTTCCTAATGTCCGGTCACGGTCCGGTTTCTTTGTTTTTTTTCCCATGTAATGTGTAAGTCATAAGTAGTATTCAGTTTGATACGTTACAAAATGATGTTTCATCGCTATAAATAACCGGTTACATGATTATGTTTGCCAGGAATCATTATTTTGTCAATCAGCGCAGTTTGATTGAACTACATTTGAGGAAAAAAACATACAAAAGGCATCTGCTCATGATAAAAAAAACCAGTTTTGACAGCTGCTAACGGAAGACCGTACGCAGTACCTCTTTTCAGCACCGCCTCCCACACAAGTACACCTGGATATCACAGATCGACCACGGTTTGATAGACGGCCGGCACTTCTCGGACATTATCGATGTCAGATTCTGTCGAGGCGCCAACATCGAGTCAGACCATTATCTGGTGATTGTAAAGATGCGCCCAAAACTCTCCATAGTGAACAACATACGAAAACGACGCCCGTCTCGGATAAATATCGCACGACTGAAGCAACCTGAGGTCGCGGCAGACTACGCGCAATCACTCGAAGCAGCGCTGCCAGCAGAGGGCGAGCTTGACGAAGCCCCTCTCGAGGACTGTTGGGATACCATCAGGACAGCCATCAATAGCGTTGCAGAGAACGTCGACGAGGAGTGTTGGAGGGTGATGAACGAAGAGGCTTCGTGCCGCAAGCCGGAGGCATCCTGACAATCGTGAGGTGATAAAAGGCACACATGCAGGAGAACAAGACGATGAGGGAAGGTACATCGCCGGCGTAGCCATCGCCGTAGAGGAAGCCATTCACCAGCTGAATAGCAATGAGTCAATGAGCCCGGACAAGTTAGCCAATGGCCTACACCGGTTGAGGGTCTGGATCAGAATAGCCACTGGAGGAGTGGAAGGAGGGGGTAATATTCCCCATCTACAAGCAGGGTCAAATTGGATTGTGAAATCTACAGAGCGTTCACTGTACTCAATGACGCCTACAAAGTGTTGTCCCGAATCCTACTCCGCCGCCTAACGCCTCAAGCAAACAGATTCGTTGGAAGTCCGGTCAGGCCGCCTTCATGGAGGGACGGTCTATGACGGACCTGATCTTGCACTACGGCAAATCATCCAAAAAAGCCGTGAATACCAAGTCCCTAGGCACCATCTATTCATTGACTTCAAAGACGCATACGACACGATCGACCGTGACGAGCTATGGAAAATCATGGACGAGAACAAGAATTTCCGAGAAGCTGACCAACCTGATCAAGGGGACGATGGATGGAACGCAGTACTGTGTGCCTATTTCGGTTCAATTGTTGAGCTCATTCGGGTTAATGATTTATCGTCCAAAACGAAGTTGAAGTAACTGATATATAACGCATTTTATTAATTTACTCATTTGAAGGGAGTTATAAACTTGGGATTTTCTTATTAAATAAAAGAACACAAGACGCACGTCTGGTTTTGTCGGTAGCCAGGAATAAAGAGGCAGATGATTTTATGAGGCATATTTTACAGAGTTTCGTCTGCGAAGACCTCTCTGTCTTATGTCGACCGTGTTCCCAGGATGGGTTTGGACTTACACGTCGAAAAGACACTAAACCGGACTCTACAGAAGTATATATTGACCTGCAGATCCGAGACCGATCGAACCCGCTTGTCCAATAATAACAAGGTCACGATCGACGACGATGACCTGGAGATAATCGAAGAGTTTGTCTATCTCGGCTCACTGGTGACCGCAGACAATGACACCAGCCATTAAATTCGGCGGTGAATTATCAGCGATATTCGTACCTTCTATGTACTTCACAAGCAACTGCGGTCGAGAATGCTTAGCCCTTGCACGAAGTGTAACCTGTACATGACGCTCATTAGACCAGTTGGTTTCTACGGGCCCGCGACATGGATATTGATCGAGGAGGACCTGCGTACACTCGGAGTATTCGAGCCACAAGAGAACCATTTTTGGCGGGCGTACAGGAGAACGAGTGTGGAGGCGAAGAATGAACCACAAGCTTGCGCGACTCCATGGCGAACCCAGTATCCAGAAGGTGGTGAAGGCTGGCCGGATACGCTGGGTAGGAAAAGTTGCGAGAATGCTGGACGACTGTCCTGCAAAACAGGTGTTCGCTTCTCTTCTTCTGATTCTATTCGCCGATGCTATTTTTAGCACGACTCGGAACTGCCTTATCGACTAGCTCCTATTATGGTCCAGTTTTAGAGACTATATGATCAGCGGTATTCGTTTATACTCCGTGGAGTTTACAATCTTTTATACTCCATAAGGATATTTTAGTATTCTTTTATACTCCGTAGATTTTACAATTTCCGTTTTCTTTATTACATTGTTCCATTTCGTTGTATTTGTGTTCGTTTTACGTCCGACCACTTACAAAATTTCCTTAACCTAGATTTTGGGGTGGCGGGATTCGATCCCTGGACCTCTGGGTTATAAGCCAGACACGTTTGCCATTAGACCAAACAACCACTCCTAACACTACACTACACTAAGGGTCCGGCGCCGATTGACCGACGCATAGGGCTGAGATAAAAGATCTCCACTGCTGGCGATCCAGAGCCAGCGTCTTCACTTGCTGCCAGCTGTAACGACGGCTAGCTCAGTCACTCGTTACCTCAGGGTCGGCTTCACTTGCTGGGGAGTGGACAAACGACCTGGGGAGGAAGGGGCAAGCAAACTGGCGGAACTAGAACCAATGCACAAGGGGTTTTCGGACGTATACTAAACAAGTGACGAATACATTTTCAACAATTTATTAACATTTTAAGGGGAGGGGTTCAGGGTAAGGGAACGTTGGGGCCCATTTACATAAAAGACTTTACTTGCCGGCGTAGACGGGATCCCGGGCGATGTCGATGGCCATGAAGGTTGACGGCTAGCTGTTGGGTCTTGGATGATGGTCGTGTGGTCTTCCCGGGGAATGTCTTGTCCATGGACGCACGTGGTGATACCTACGCCACGGAGAGTCCTTTCCGAGGCCGAACTACCAGCGCGCCCTACTTTCCCGACCGGTAATGCACTGCCGGATCTATCGGGATTGTAGGGTAGTTCCTCCTCCCGATGACTCGGTCGAAGGCGCGCCAAGCTTACCTCCACGGTCTGCAGCGCCGGAACTAGGGGCAGGGTGATAGCCCGGACCTTCGGAGCAACGACTCTGGTGATGCGAGACTTCGTGATGGTCGTAGGGTCCTTGGAGCTTGGACCGGGTGAGGCCGTTGGATGGCTGGGCCTACCGGCTATCTTCCAGAGAGGCCCTCGGAGACCAGACTGGTCTGAGGACGGAGCCTTTATTCGGTGGCACGAAGGCTGCTGGTACTTAAAAATGACGGGTGCCTTGGACTTCCACGTGGTTGTTTGGAAGAGATGGACCGACGGACGAATTTGCACGTCCGAGCAGATCGACGACCACGACTTCAATCGCCCCTATTCTTTCGGCGCCTCTTCTCGATCGCTCCGGAAACGTCATCGAGGAAGGGTTGCCAGTATTCCGGTTGAATGATGATGTTGTCGCCGAGTTTTGACAGATGAGGGATGGGGGACATTGGTTAGGACGAGGGACCTGGGAATTTTTACTAACTGCTTCTAACCGTTATACAATTCAAATCCACCCGAGGCCCCTGCGCATGAAGGTCCACATTTAAATGTTTTAATTGTAACGGCTAGTCCGTAACAATCATCCCCTCCTCCAGGAAAAAAAATACAAAGTATTTTTTTTTCTGTACTCGCTTTCATGACCATTGAGTCGCTCATTTAAATTTTGATCATCCATCTGAGGCATTCGTCCGGATCCCAACGTTCTAGTCTATCCTTTTACCATTTAAAGATCCCAGGCTTTACTTAACTCTGAAGCTATCGAACCTTTATTTTAATCAACCTTGATAGGTTGTTATAGCAACATCAATATAATACTTCCTCCTTTAGATAGTAATTTAATCTAGAAACGTGAATTTTAAACTAATGCATTACGTTAAGTTATTACTAGTTTAATCTATGAATTTGAAGTGCACTTATTCTACATTAATCTACCAGCTGGATTTTATCTAAAGTATTCATGAATCATTAAACCTATTTGCGCAAATAGGTCCTGATAAGACTTCTTCAGTTTCTTATGAATAACTGCATAATTATTTTTACGATATGCTTAAGTTTAATTAATTAGCAATTTTCATTTAGCAAAATTTAATTCAAATATCGTTTTCCTACTTCATTAAAAATAACTCTTTTTCAAAAATGATTCCATTTTTCTGACTGCGCGAAAGATACGCGTCGCTTCATTCTACTGTCAGACCGGCTTCGCGACGCTACGAACCAGAGAGAGAAAGAGCTGTCAAAATACGCATAAGGAGGCATAAAGCAAGGTGATAAAAAAACCAAAACATTACATCGGACCACAACTTTTATTATTGCGGATCTAATAATTTTGCTCTTTTGGACGAAATTATGTTTTGCCAGCAGCTCCTTGAATTACTGACATGGGTGAGTTCTAGCTATTTGCCATAAAATTTCTCCGAACTAACGCTTCTACTACCGTTATTGCTTTCTTTCAGGCGTGGGTGGATTGGTGCTACGGCTGCAGCAGTCTCAGTTTCTGTGGATCTATGATAACCAATAAAGGATGAATGAGAAACGACTTTTGGATTATTTCTTCACCGAAAGAATTTTCAATTGGAGCAGAAACCTCAGGGATGAAGACTTATGCTGGTTTGAGGTGTTCAGCTGGCCAAACACCCAAAGCTTTTCCCTCTAAATCCTGAATCTCGTACGACGAAGAGCCCTTTTTCGCAATTATTGTAGCAGGCAAATACTGGGGCCCATACTTCGCATTATAATGTTCGAGTGCGCAGGAAGGTTTCATGTTTTTGTGATAAACCATCTGACCTACTTTGAAGCTGGGGGCGAACCTTCGGTGACGAAGTGTGTACCGTTTTTTCGATTCTTCATGTGCTTTTTCAAGGTTGCGCTTCACCAGATCGTTTATTTTATCGAACAGTTCCTGACGACGGTTTTCAAGTTGCTTATCTTGATCGGTGTTCAGCAACGAATCGTGCTCTGAACCATTCAATCGAATTTCGTAACCATGGGTGGCAAAGAAAGGACTTACTTCAGTGGCGGAGTGTACAGTGGAATTCAAAACTGTTTCTATCTCTGCCAGCTTCGTGTCCCAGAGTCTCTGGTCCTGCCTGGCATAAGTTCGGATTGCGGCATTGACTGTACGATTCAACCGCTCCACAGGATTCGCCTGAGAGTGATACTTTGCGTTCAGCCAATGTCGTACTCCGAACTTATCCGAGAGGGCTTTAAACTGTTTGGATAAGAAACAAGTGGCGTTATCTGTTATTATTATCTCTGGTACCGAGTTTCTATAAAACCATTGGTCGCGAAGAATGCCACAAAACTTCTCGCTATCTATTTTACGGAAAGGAAGCAACATAACCCACTTACTATGGAGATCTAATACCGACAGAATATACTGATTCTGTTTTCGGCTCCTCGGGAGAGGACCGATAAAATCCAAGGCAATTATTTGCCAGGGATGTCTGGTAAGCCTCTGCTCGCCCATCTGAGGAGTGCAAGCTATGTTTGGTGCTTTGGATTCTTTACAAACTGTGCAGCGAGAGACGTGGTTTCGTATTTCCGAAGTCATTTTCGGCCAGAAATAATGCTTCCTTATACGCGAAAGAGTTTTTTCAAATCCTAAGTGCATCGCGTTGTCGTGGCCATCCTGAATGATTTGTAGCCTCTCGTGTGGAGGTGGGACTTTCTTCCAATCGTATTGGGTGTCCCGCGGTTCCTCCTTCCCCGCAACATATTTAAAAAGGACGTCATGTTCCAAGCGGAAGTCTACATAATCATCAGGATTGTCAACTACTTTAGCTACGATCTCATCGTACCAGTCGTCGGGCGAAGCTTTAGTCAACGCCAGCACGCTGCGGGAGAGAGCATCGGGGACGGTGTTTTCTTTTCCCTTCCGGTGGACTATCGTCATGTTATACTGTTGCAATTGCAAACACCACCTACTGCAACGCGATGCTGTCTTCCACTTTGCGGTCATCAAGTGGGTCAAAGCTGATGAGTCGGTTATGAGTTGGAAATGAGACCCCTCAACGTATCCTCGGAAAGCTTCGATTGACAGCAGGGCAGCTAGGGCTTCCTTTTCGCAGGCGTGGTAGTTCTTTTGGGCGGAAGACAACTTGTGTGAGAAGTAAGCCACTACCCTCTCCTCGCCCTCCTGCGTTTGCGTCAAAACCCCAGCCACCGCGACATCGCTCGCGTCTGTCTGTATTTGAAATTCTTGATCGAAGTTCGGAGAGGTAAGAATTGGAGCTGTAACCAGTCTTTCTTTAATAGCGTTAAAGGCTTCCTCTGCTTCATCTGACCACCCCAAGACTTTAGATTTGGTTTTCAAAAGGTCGGATAACGGTGCCGTGATTCCGCTGAAATCGCTGATGAAGCGGCGATAGTAATTTGCGATGCCAAGAAAGCGGCGAAGTTTCGTTATCGTTATTGGTCTTTCATAGTCAATCACTGCTCTGATTTTCTCAGGGTCCGCTCGAAGCCCCTCAGTGGAAAGCAGGTACCCCAAAAATGGAAGTTCTGGTACCCCGAACTTGGATTTTTCTAAATTGATTGCAAGGTTGGCCTGAGTCAATCTTGACGCTACTTCTCGAAGCAGCTGAGTATGGTGCTCGAACGTCTCCGTTACAATGATGATATCATCAAGGTAAACGAAGACGTTCGGCTCCAGCTCACCATGTCCTAAGATCTTGTCCATGAGGCGGGATAATTCTTGGGCACTGTTTCTAAGACCAAATGGAAGGCGGCAAAATTGGAACATCCCTCGGCCTTGGACACTAAACGCCGTAAAACGCCGAGAAGCTTTCTCCAATGGAATTTGGAGGAAAGCTTCCGACAAGTCTATTGTGCTCAGGTACCGGGCTTTGGGTAACAGTCCCAAAATACGGCCGGGGTGTGCCAGTGGATATGCGTCGGGGACTGTCCTCTCGTTAATTTTTCTGGCATCTAAACAGAGTCGTACCTTGCCCGATGGTTTAATGACAGGGACCACATTTGAGGACCAATCTGAACTGGCTCTCTCGATGATTCCCAATCCGAGCATGCGTTTCAACTCCTGTGATACTTTTTCGTGTACCTTTGGGGACAGAGTGTAGGGATACTGCCGAACCGGTGGCTTCCCTTTCCACTCGTCGGCTATCTCGATGTGGTGTTCAGTAAGGTGCGTCATGGGGATCTCATTCGAGTTAGCGATTTTAAATATGCTTTTGATTGAATCAAGTTGGTTTAATTCCTCCAGCGACAGAGAGCATGTCTTTGGCGGCTCCTCTGACGATCGGATGGTTTCAACTACGGCACAATTTTGTACGGTAGGTCTTATTTGGAACTTGTTCCAGAAATCCATGCCTAATATACATGGTACCGTTAATTTGTCAATGACCAGAGTGGGTATTATTTTATCACGATTCGCGAAATGATAGGGGACGTCTAGTTGACCTAGTACGTTCAAACTTGAACCGTTTGCTGACCGCACGGTTATGGGACAGGATAACGAGTTCAACTTAACTTTAGAAAATTTAGAATATATGCCTTTGCTTATCAGGGTAAGCTGGCTACCCGAGTCTAGAAGTCCCTGCGATGGGATTCCGAATATTTTTATCTTCGCGTAGGGGCGGTTGTCGTTGAAGGTGTTCAACGATATGAGCAGACTCTCGATAGAATCTGACTCGTAGTAGTTTCCGGGGACTACTTCCCAGAATGCCGCGAGGGCGGGGTCGAGTTTTAATTGGTTTACGCGCTGTTGTGGGGCGGCCGGCGAATTTCGGTCGCCTGTAACCCGTTTTTTCGGCAGAAGGGACAATTCTGAGTTTCGTACCCTTTGAATCCACATACGAGGCACATGAGCCCTCGGTATGCTTTACAGTACTCGAGCGAATGGTTCGTCTGTCGACAGTTAAGGCATTCGGTAGGACTAGGGGGTGTGAAACCGGCCATTAGGTATTCTAGTGTTCGGGACGGTTTGGAAGGCCCTGGTTGAGGATCGGATCCTTTATGATCCAGACCCTTGGGTTTATTGGATGATCGCGGACCCCTATCCGAGTCCTTCTTTGTTTTATCTGGTGCTTCTTTCGACTTCCCTGTACCATATTCCCTCTCAGTGCCCAGGTCTCTCTTCTGAGACCGGTTGCCGTTGTAAGAATTCTTATTCTGCCAGCTAGTATTTTTCTGTTCCGAAAGCGCGTTTACAGATTTTTCATTTCCGAAAACTTTCATGTACAACGAGAAGTTCGAAGCGTCTATGACATGCCCTGCATCTAGAAGCTCCATCAAGCTATTTGTGGGCTTCCACAAAAGCAGTTTTTTGTAGTCGGTTCTCATGTTCCTCTTCAGAACATCCAGCTTTTCTGAATCGCTAAAGGGATCGTTCATCGACCTGAACATGCTCTCCATGTCGTAGTAGAACTCCTGGAACGTCTCGTTACGTTGTTGACGACGTTGGTAGATTCTAGTACGCACAAGTGAGTCGAGTTCAGGATGAACAAACGCCTTTCGCAATTCCGCTATCAAATGCTGCCAATTATTCAATCGGCCCGCCGCTCGCATGGACATGTACCAGTTAAGCGCGGGACCGCTGAACAAATGGAACGCTGAGTCAAAGAGCTCATCATCTAGAGTTCTTTCGGAAAGAGCTAACTGAGACACCAGCATTAGAAACTCGTTGAGCTTCAAGCCCTGGTCGGTCCCTGCATACTTGTCCAGGTTCCATTTGGATACCGGAAGTGATTTATGTGAGCGCACACGGGCATTTCCGTTGCCGTCACCTAGACTAGCCGCGCTACTGTTGAGGTTGTGGCGTTGGGACATTGAAGGTGTTAAATTAAAGGAATTAGCTACTGACTGAACGGGATCTGTCACGAGTTCCTGACTTATGGTAGACGGACGCGGGTTTGGAACCTCCGAAGGTTCTCGGTTAGAATTCATTTTTATCTCAGGTGGGTACATACTAGGTGCGTATGGCATGGCCAAACCAGTGCCGGAGCAGGGGTAATGACCGGAAGAAACCGCGAAAGGCATACCTGGCACTGGCCAAGGAGAGTAAGGAGTGAAGTTCTGTAAGTTTGCTAAATACTGTGGCCAATATGGCACGCTTGGTTGTGATACCGGAAGTTGCGGCACATACTCGGTCGAAATACTGGGACGCGTGCCTGTGGTGAAAATAGGGGGATTCGTGATAGGTACCGGGAATCTAGATGACGCGGTCGGCGGGAACATCTGAGCGTTTAACGGTAAGGTTACGATCGGATTCAGCATCGGCAGTATCGCATGAGCCGACGTCATCGTAGGCTGAAATCCAGTTGTTTTCGTAGTAAAATCTTGTTTCGCGGTTTCCGAAAGGGTACTGTTTCGCGGAACTGCGTTCGATGGATAATTCGTTTTATCGTTTCCTCGATTCTTTGGCGCGGCCTCCTTATCCTTCATTCGTCTCAACTGATATAATTCACTTTCGAGATTCAACAAACCGTCTCGGAGATTCTTCTTATCCAGAGACCCTGATTCTAAAAGCCCTAATCTGGTTAAAGAATTGATAAGGTCTTGATCCAGAAATGGATCTTGGGTTTCTGTTCGGAGTTCTGATGCAGCCACTGACTCTGTTACTAGTTCACTTTCTTGGACTGATTCTCTTTCTCGGAAGAGATCGGAAAGACCTTCATCCACAGCTTTGGGATTCTGGTCAGTATCGTCACCGCTACCTTGAAAATATTTGTTAATGATAAATAGGACACGTTGTAAAAGATGGTTCAGATGATCTGTAGCAGTTTCAGGTGCATTTTGCTTGATCAACTTGATGCGACAACCCAAGTGTAAGAGTGTCGAAAAGAAATTTATGGGGAATTTTCTAGAACTAGTGTAAAAACAAGCTTCTTCTACCTTTCTCAACTTGTTTTCACAAATCTGTGTTTCCTGATCAAGATCACGATTGAAAACTTTGGTGATTGATGATTGATTGTCTTTTTCACACTTCAATGTTTCTCTGAGGCAACGTTTTTTCCTCGAAATGTTATCGCCCTGTTCAAACCGAATGTTTCTCACATCGAGCTCGTAATCGATCTCGTCTTCTTCTAGGTGATCCACTCGCAATTTGTAAAACTGGCTATCCAGTTCACTCTCAATCATAAGATTCATTTTGAAAAAGGAAATAGGAAAATGATTTTTATCTACAGCTAGTGCACTTCAAAATGTTCAAATTTCGATTGATTTATAAATTTCACGGGTTCGAAAAAATCAAATTGTTTTTTTTTTAAGCCACTGGGATCTGAAAATCAAATGTTTCACAAAATACTCTCGGATCAAATGGACGAATGCTGATACAAACAGGTGAACAAACTTCAAACAACCGACAAAACCGTCACGATAACAATCAATCGTGAGTCACCCCGAGCAAGTGTTAAAAAAATATTCAAGAACGAAACGAACTGAATATTTTTTTGTATTTTTCGCGGATCGCCAAGTGTAACGACGGCTAGCTCAGTCACTCGTTACCTCAGGGTCGGCTTCACTTGCTGGGGAGTGGACAAACGACCTGGGGAGGAAGGGGCAAGCAAACTGGCGGAACTAGAACCAATGCACAAGGGGTTTTCGGACGTATACTAAACAAGTGACGAATACATTTTCAACAATTTATTAACATTTTAAGGGGAGGGGTTCAGGGTAAGGGAACGTTGGGGCCCATTTACATAAAAGACTTTACTTGCCGGCGTAGACGGGATGTAACTGTGTTACAAAAGATATCAGTTAAATGTGGGTACAACCCTAGTAAAGATTCAAATTTGAAAAATATTAAAGCGAGTTTTAAGATCCCTCGAGTCTCTTAAACGATACTAGCGCCAAAACGCTAAATAAAGATTTGAATGTCGTCATACAACTAGAAAACTGACCAATCAGGAACTGACACGAGATTTCGCGATATCAGGCTAGGGAAACGTGGGCTCTGATCGCCAATACGAATTCAGAGGTTTTATTCCAAGTGGTCACTCTGAAGTGAGAAGTCGTGACAAAGCATAAAGTCAAAGCTTGTCAAGTGCCGTGACCACGCTGAAGCGTGAAAGAAGCCGACCGAATTAGGTAATCTGATTGGCTGTGACATTAGCTGAAACAATTTTAAGCTAATTTTATCATTTGAAGGAAACCTTCAAATGAAGGTTCTGGTTTGGGGCTCGTCGTCGGAAATTACGAGCCACTTCCCCCGTTACCTCGTGGAGTGGACATCGCCAGGTTGGAGATTGAGCGGACCTGAATCTGAATAAGCCGCATTTCTGACCGGAAGACGACTGTTGGGAACCCCTGATAATCCCGCCGAAAGAAAGTTTATGTGTGCCTCCGGAAACCCCCTCGGCCGACAGCATAGTAGCATCACCCCCGCCGATGTGGTGACATTTCTCGGAGCCGACCCGTTTTAGCCGCCGTCCAAATCCAACACAAACCGTGGACACAAACCTACCGTGTGGAGAACAATCAGGTGACGTAGCTATAAAACCCAGAAAACTCGATCTCCCGGAGGAATAAATTCCGGCGTTTAACTTCAACCTTTAGTTGTGATTTGCCAAAGATAAAATCCCTGAATTTGGTTCGTTAGATATTTTTGATTCGTTAGATTGTTGATCAATCAGTAAAGATCGCGTTTCGGTTTCTTGTTGGTGGGTCCTCTAGTATATGCCGAGAATTAAAACGACCCTTTAGGAGTCTCACCGGGCCTTTAAGACTCGCAACTTTGCGGCAGCTTGCTGCCTGGCGCGAAAGCAAAGTTGTTGCTTTCCTCGTGCGCGTTACATTGGCGCCCAACTAAAGTAAAACCTAATCGAAAATATTTTTGAAACGCATTTACTGACTCTAAGTTCAATAACTAAATTGAGATCAAATTTTGAACGAATTGATTTTTTGTAGAATAGCTTGATTGGGATTGAAAATTTTATTTGTATATATTTTGGCTGTAATTTTGGAAATTTTTCGGATTATTTTAAAATTTAGTTTTGGTGTACATATATTTTCTTTTATTGCTTATTAATATTTTACTTTAAGTTAAACTTTTGAATTCGGCGTACGGTCCTGAAAAGGAAAAAGGAAATTATTAATTTACTTAATATTTAATTTTGATTATTGAACTGTATATAATAGAATAAGGCAACTTGATGAATATGGCAGAAAACATGAATGAACAAAATCTCTTTCTTTGGATAAACCCTAGCCATTTGGCTCGAGATGAACTTGAATTTGAATTAGATATTAGAATGATTGATTTTCCAGGAATGAATGAGGAGGACAGACAGAGTGCATTTTATGTCGAACAATGCAAAGAAGCTCAGGTTCCTAGAATTCTCACTTCGCGAAGAACTATGCTCGAAGATTTAAACTTAATTCAAGCTAAGCTAGTAATTTACAGACACGGTTTAGAAGCAGGATATGACGAAAAACTAATGACTCGATTGCGACATCTGTACCTCAGAGTGCAAAGAACAGCAACTATTGATGCGTACCAAATACTGACTAGAAACGACTTGCTAGAGGAAATTGAAATATTGGTGGACGTGTTCGGAATGCCAAAAGATTCAATTCGGAAAGATAAAACGCGTAGGGAAATTAACATAACACAAAAAACAAGTCGAGTAACCTTTTCGGGATCTAAATTAGATACAACAAAGATAAAAGTTAACAGAATACCCGCGTACGAATTTCCACCTCCATCATATGTTTCACGATCGACAGAGATCAAAAGGAATGATTCTATTTTCCCTAATGCTACCGGTGATCAATCGATTTTAACTCAAATTAACCCTATACAAAATCCAGAACCGTTATTGGTAGACTTGAATGAACCAGAACCATTCAATGATAGAGTAGGTGATGCTCATTCATCAACGCTGAGAGTTCCGATAAAGGAAGCTAATCTAAATAATTCACGGAATATCACAGTAGAAACAGTAAGCAAGGTTGTAGAAGATGTTCTAGCATCAAAAATGGAAACTATGATGAATCTTATCGTTGACAAACTGTCGAATCAGTCACAAAGAAATAATCTTACAGGAATGAATCAAGGCTTATTAAATGAATCACTGAGAAACAATCAATCTCAGGTAAATGAATTACTTATGAATCATTCGCAAATCTACCAACCACGTGATCAGGCTAGAGATTTTCAACCTTTTTCGCGCGAAAATTTCCAACAAATACCGGAAGCTAGGCAGTCTAGACCTTATGTGGAACAATCTCATGTTCGTACGTCTAACGATGCAGGGGGCATCCAAACCACTTCAGGTGGAGGAGCTCAAAGATGGTCCAGAATTCCAATTGATAAGTGGCCAGTTAGATTCAGTGGGGATCCTAGAGGTCCATCCGTAGAAGAATTCCTAAAAAGAGTAGAAACATTAGCAAATAATAATCGCACTAGTGAAATAGAACTTTTGGGTCAAGCAAATTTTCTATTCAAGCCAGATTCTATCGCAGAAGACTGGTACTACACGTATAGCTCGAAATTTACCTCGTGGAGAGTTTTCAAGGACATGATACAATTGAGATTTGGAATGCCAAATACAGATAGGGTGATTGAAAAGCAAATAAGAGAAAGACGACAATATTTAAATGAAACTTTTATTGCTTTTGTAGCCGAGATTGATAGACTGGCTCAAAAATTATCAACTCCATTAGACGAAAAAGAGAAACTAAAAATTATTTTAGAAAATATGAGAGATAGTTATCGTCCACATTTAGCATTCATTAATTTACAATTTATTACCCTAGATGCTTTAACGGGATTATGTTTTGAATTGGATAAAGCTTTTTATCACACCTATACGAACCGTGGAAAGTCGTTAGGAGTACATGAAATTGAACAAACAAATCTGGAACAAAGCTCAGAAGAACTGAATCAGGAATTAAACGCAATGAGTTTATACAAAAATAATTCTAGAATAGAAAACACTGATCAGAACTCTAAGTTAAATGAACAGGAAAATATTCTTTGTTGGAACTGTCGAAATTATGGTCACTATTGGCGAAATTGTAACAAACAAAAAAGAATATTCTGTCATATATGTGGAGAATCAAATGTAGTTGCCACAGAATGTCCAAAAAGACATCAGTTCAAAGTTGTTAGAACAAAAAACGAAACATTGGAGAGGCAATAGGGAGTCACCTTTCCACTTCGATTAACGATACTCCCAAAAATTACATAGACAGTAATAACGAAATAATTCAAATTCAAATTAAGCCAAACAAGTGTCCACATATTTCAATTAAAATCCTTAATACCGAAATGGATGCATTATTAGATTCGGGAGCCGCGATAAGCATTATAAGCGATACAAATCTTATTAGAAAGCACAATTTTCAAATTACCAAGACAAATTTAAAAATAAAAACGGCAGATAGCACAGAATACCCAGGAATTGGCATGATTCATATTCCCTACACTTTTCAGAACATAACTAAAGTTATTCCAACGCTTTATGTTCCACAAATAGAGAAAAAGTTAATATTAGGAATAGACTTTTGGAATGGGTTTGGAATTAAACCAGCCATAGTTTCAAGATCTGAATGGAAACCGCTATCCTGTGAGTTATCACAAGTCGACGAAATTTCGTTAAATACAGCAGTAGATTATTTTGCCGAAAAGAGTGAGGAAATAAATGTTATTCTTGAACCAAACGGAGAAATTCTTATGGAAGCTCCTTTACAAGTAGATTC
>NW_026597014.1:0-17000 GCF_029784155.1 Uranotaenia lowii | reverse complement strand
ATCTCACTTTTTCCTCTATATCAAGATTTCTTCAAACGAAGTTTTTCAGAAATCTCATGTTGTCAAAATTAAAAAAAAAGATATAACAAAATTACTTCTAGACAATTGTCACAGCATTATGAACGACAACTGTCCTACCCTGGGAACAGCGCTGGTTCTATCAGTTTCATTTTGAAATAAAAGTACAGCTCGATTCATGACAAACGGTGGAGTCTCTCCTTATGGTTGTGTAACATATCCGCAGCTTGAGGGTGAATTTTGTCATGCCATATCGAAACGGTGGAGGCGACAAGACAAAAAGGAACTCGTACTTATAATGGTTTTTATGTCACAGACGAGATTTTCCTTTCCAGTAAGAAGCAAAATGTAATACGCTGCTGCCACTTGAGTGTGAGTACATGTGTTCTCACTTATCGAATGTCAAAAATCTCCCAGACTCTTACTCTTGCAGCTGAATCGAACTAAGTGAGTATCTAGTATGAGGATTGTTCAATCGTTGCATTCCATAAATTTATAATTGTCATATCGACATTCGAATCGTGTTATTCACGGTCAATTTTGAATCGAAGCATACCTCCAAGAAAGCCAGTTAATAATCGTTCTGCAAAAGACGTTCTTGTGCGAGATACTCAAAAGACGCTCCTAGAAGATTTCCATATGAGGTTATTGTGGGAGCGTTTGGGTCTATCGGAACATGTAAATTATGCTTATTATGTCTAAATCACGAGCCAGGATCGTGATAGGAAAGCAATTAAGCGTATCTAGGATTTTCCTACCAAAAAAAAGGAGAACTCATTTAATAGGATCAAATCGCACCGTTCGTCTGAGGCATGTTAAATGCCTCCACCCAATGATCGAATTTAAGCAGCTCAAGTTCAGTAAGTCGGTAGCGAAAACAAAGTTGCCCTTTAACATGCTGCGAGATGAAAATAAATGTATAGTCTTTATGCTTTAGAAGAGCTATTCCTCTTCAATCAACTACCTAGGCCGAGCGTTTGGTTTTGAGTTTCCATCCGTTACGATTTTCGGTTGAAGCTCGTTTGATATTGAAATTAGTAGGACCCTTAGTGGTTAATTATGAAAACTCAATTTCGCCAAGAGATAAAAAGTGTGATAACGAGTATCAAAACCGTAACCGAATAAAGGTTGCAACTGATATCCAAATTTAGATACCGGAAATCCGTTCTATGCTCCGGTTCACTTGTCTAAATAATTCAAATATGAACACGCGCTTCCTGATTGAGAAAGTTTGTCTCAAAAATAGAACATATTTTTATGTAAACTAAGTAGAGTGACAATGAATGTATGGACAGAATTTCATCATCGAATTTCTAAAGCGGCCGAATTTTGATTGACCCATAAATTGTCGTGGGTAAAATTTCAGCTGTATTTGATTGATTCAGGGATAAAAAAAATAAAGTTTCGATGTTTTTCCTCTAAAAGGTGAGCAACTTTCATTTAAAATGACAAAAATGACAAAAATGACAAAAATGACAAAAATGACAAAAATGACAAAAATGACAAAAATGACAAAAATGACAAAAATGAAAAAAATGAAAAAAATGACAAAAATGACAAAAATGACAAAAATGACAAAAATGACAAAAATGACAAAAATGACAAAAATGACAAAAATGACAAAAATGACAAAAATGACAAAAATGACAAAAATGACAAAAATGACAAAAATGACAAAAATGACAAAAATGACAAAAATGACAAAAATGACAAAAATGACAAAAATAACAAAAATGACAAAAATGACAAAAATGACAAAAATGACAAAAATGACAAAAATGACAAAAATGACAAAAATGACAAAAATGACAAAAATGACAAAAATGACAAAAATGACAAAAATGACCAAAATGACAAAAATGAAAACAATGACAAAAATGACAAAAATGACAAAAATGACAAAAATGACAAAAATGACAAAAATGACAAAAATGACAAAAATGACAAAAATGACAAAAATGACAAAAATGACAAAAATGACAAAAATGACAAAAATGACAAAAATGACAAAAATGACAAAAATGACAAAAATGACAAACATGACAAAAATGACAAAAATTACAAAAATGACCAAAATGACCAAAATTACAAAAATGACAAAAATGACCAAAATGACCAAAATGACAAAATAACAAAAATAACAAAAATTACAAAAATGACAATAGTGAAAAAATTGACCAAAATGTTTTAAAGTACAAACAATTTTTTTATTACTGGAAATCAACATTATTAATTTCAATCTGAATTGGTTCAACATGAAAATCAACATTGGAATAAAGAACATGAATACAAATAAGAATTGAAATCGGAAATCAATTGAAAGATATGAATCGTGCTAAAAACAAATTCATTAATTCAGAATTGCAAATCAATATCCAGTGCACAAAACTTGGTTCAGTCTCCCAAATGAGAATTGCAGCTAGTTTCCAAAGTATAATGGCTTTAACCCATCATGCAGTGCAGAGGTGCCATTGCCGAAAAATGCCGAAAAAAATCCAAATATAATATTCACTTTTGAAATCGTCATAGTTTTTGATTGACGCATTTAAGAGGTTCACGGTTTTGGGCAAGGCAGTTTTTTGAATTTTCAGCAATAGGTTGCAGAGGGTCTGAGTTTAGTAGAACAGTGAGAATGTAGGATTTTTTGAACAAAAAAGTCACTTTTTCCATACTAAATTCCATATGAACTTTTTTTTTTGCTACAGCCCATTACAAATCCTAGAGCCACCAAAATTCGAACAGTCGCTATTGGGCCCAAAACGAACCCCAAACTTTTTGATAATTTTTTGGCTTTTCATGTATTTGAGAACATTAAAATGTTTCGTTAAAAATATTTAAATACTTAAAGAGCCAGAGAAGAGTTTTTCATAAGAATTTATTTGTTTAATCCCCATTGAGAACAATACTTACTTTTCTTCAAATCAAGCCTTTTACGAAAAATCTTCTAAACCATAGGAGAGAATGGGAATACCTGATCCCTACAGGAGATATTCGATTCCTTAGCTATATCTCGATACCAGAATGTCTTACACATATCAAATGTTCTAGAGAAATGTGCCAAATAGAACAAAACAACAATGCTGTTATCTCAACAAATTTTTGAAAAAATATTTTTCGAGTTGATGAACTTTGTTTGGAAAATTTAACAAAATGTGATTTTTAAGATCTTTTGTCATCCCACATGAAAAAATTATAATGAAAATATTTATTCCAATAAGCCAATCGTAGTCTCTTTTTTTTTAAGAAAAAGTTTTCCAAAATATATGTTACGGGTATGACTGATCCTTTGAGTTCAAAAAGATATATTTTTCCTCTGAATGGATCGTGATCATTGGTTATCACGAAATTACTAGTATTTGTCCAATAACAAATATCAATCCAGTAATTATCTGTTAAAAAGGACTCAAAATACTGTATTTATATAAAAAAATTTAAAAATTGCGCCTTAAAGTATGCAATCACTCTAGGGTAGTAGACAAACTTTTAAAATTCTCTCTGTCTGATACTCACAAACTGTGAAATGCAAATGAGAACTAACATGGCATAAAATAATAAACGGGCCTTTTATCTTTGAATTTTGCTAGGTTTTTGCCTAGGGTCAGGGCTCACTGAATTAAGGATCAAGTCTCCTTTAACTTAAAAAATATCACAACTTTTTTCGTCTCACGAAAATGCTTCTAATTCATCTACGGGTTCATGTCAAAACCTTTTTTTAGAAAACGAATACGATTTAAAATTTCAATAAATCAAGAATTTTAATTTTCAGACATGAAAATGCTGAAATGAATAACATAAAAAATGAAACCAGGATTAAAAATAAATTAAATCTTAATTCCAAAATAAATTTGAGATCAAGTCAGAAATAAAACATGGATTTGGAAAAAAATCGTTTATTCACGATTTGAAATTTAAATTCTCGATCAGTTGAAAAATATCCGTTTTGTATTAAATCGAATGAATTCAAAACACATACCTAGTAGCTAATTTCATTTAATTTGAAAAAATCGATGAATATATTAAATTTTGTTTCAAGAGTGCCAGTGCTCAAATCTCTGATTTTGATCGTTTTTTATATTTGATTTTTCCAGTTATCAAAACAAAAAGTAATATCTTTGCAGTACACAATATTGACTTTATATATTTGTAATGAAACATGTTCAATTCATCAATGAAAATGTACTGACAAAGTCTAAGTTGGGATTGCTTTCTTGAATAATCATTAAGAGACTGATAAAAACAAAAGTATGGAATTCTAAGTACCTACTTGTTTTGAATGCTGAAAATACAATACAAATACTGATTTAGTTAATATTGTGCATTAATACTTAGCTTCAGAGGTGCAACTTCGAATTAGTTTAAAAACAAGATCGATGAAAATAATTTAAATAATAAAAATTAAGAAAAAATAAAGATCTGAATATGTTGTCGCCATCAATTTCAAAAATGATTCAAGAACAAGTACCGTAAAACGGGGTGACTTTGAACACCGGGGTTACTTTGACCATCAATAAATTTTTCCACATTATCATTAATAACTGAATTTTTGAAAACTTTTTTCTACGTTTGAAAGCCTATTAATTGAGTATTAAATAGACAAAATTTGGATTGTATTTGAAATTGTTTTCTGTTAGTAAAAGTGCAATTTAAAAATCTTAAAATACCTATTTTTCCAAAACTCGCCAATAAATAGCTCTCCTAATGATTTTAAAAAGTATTTAGTAACAAACGGGTGGTTGAATGAGTAAGAACAACTTTAATTCTTTGTATATTTATAGTTATAGTGCTGTTTTTATAGTCATTTAATGATAAATTTTTGATATTTCAAAAGTAAGAACATTTTCCAAGAGTAAGCCCTTATTGGACAAATGGATAGGAATCCTATCAAATAATTTACTTTGAAGAAAAAATTAAAATAGACATAGTGGGAGGGCCTAGGAGAATGTGTGAAGGTAAAATTTCATTTGTATTTTTAGGCTAAAACTATTTTACAATTATAATAATTTTTGCCCCTAGATGTATGCAGTATCAAGGTTTTTTTTTCGATAAGAAATGTTTTTAGAAGAAAACGTTTAAAAGCAAGGTAAAATTGATAAATAAGAATCTGTAAACAATTATGAAGGTGTTTTGTATCCTTTATGATCAAGTAATTTTATATCAAATTCAAAGTAGTCCAATAAATTTCTGCACCCATGTTTTACGTTCATAGGAGTCCAGTACTGGTAGAAAAAAGTGATCAATATTACCCCGGATTACGGTAATGCAAACAATATTTTTCGTTTGAATGGTTTCTAAGAAAGTTATGATTTAAGAACACAAAAATTCAGAATTGACAAACAAAGACAAACTTATCTTAAAATCGAAAATTTAAGTAATGGAACTGTTCAATTGTGAATTTGTTTGAAAATTAATAAACATAATATAGATAGAAAAGATTAGTTTCTAGAAGTTTTTTTTTCAATAAAAACGACTTTCCATTTTAAATTCCTAGTTATAAAATTTAGCAGCATTTTATGTGTTTAAGTATTAATGATTGTGATCTGAGAGATATTAGCTTCCTGAACTCGAAGCTTTTGTCTAATTTTGGTTTTTTTAAAGCTAGATTAAGTGATATATATTTATTAAGTTAAAAATCATTGATAAACAAACAAAACAACATGAAAAACAAAAACTGGTTTTGAATTTTATTGTTTTCCTCCATTCAATGAAACAATAATATTTTGCTTAACTTCAGAGGCAAAATTTGTTGAAAAAGTTAAATTTTACAATTCGAAGAGATACCATTACACCTACATATTTCTGACAGTTGTGAATTTCTTAAGTTTTATAATATTTAACAAATTTGTTTAAGACTGAAAATCGATTTGACTTTTGTTTTGATAATATACAAAATTCAATTTAGTTTAAAATTACTTAAACAATCGTTAATATTCCCGTAATTTTACGGAGTAAGTAAAAGGAAACAAAAAGAATACTTCTTTTCATTTTTCGCAGCACTAAAAATTTCTAGCGGGCTTCTGGAAAGTCTATCAAAATCTTTATTTTTAAATTTTTTTAATGTTATTTAGTTTTGTTAGAAAAGTGCAGAAATATTTTTAAATGATTGTTTTTAAAAGTTATTTAAGAAACAAAAGCTGATATAAAAAACTAATAATTGTGATTTGGATTAAGGGAACTTGAATGAATAAAAATGTAGCTCTTAAATGCTGTGCACCTCGGAAAAATATCAATTTTATAGTCTTGTGGTGTTATCAAAACGCTTTCAAAGAATTGAACATTTAAAAGAACAAGAAACACAAAACAAAATTGATTTGTTTTGAAGAACATTTGATATCAGCATAAAATTTTCAATGACATAATAGATTTTTTTATAATCAAAGTGATTAGAAATAAACTAATGGATAATAGATTTTGCTTATTCTGTTGACTATTGAGCACTGTCACTTGGCTACCAGCTTATTGATGTGTTAAATGAGTATTTGATAAATGAGATTTGATTTTTTTTTTGGTTTCGATTAGAGTCGTTTTAACATCTTCGCGACTTATATCAACGAGATGCAGTTGGCGAACAGTCATTGAAAATCTTATCCGGTACAACTGTGATCGATGTTTACTCTTGCGCTCGAACTCACGGACATCTGCTCAGGAAGCAACTGACTTGAGCTTGACCAACTGAGCTATATTACAAGCCAGAATGAGGTTTGTTGTTAAAATGGTTTGTTTAAAATTCTGAAATTGTTAAGTTGTTACTGTTCTTTAAGAAACCCTATTCCAAACAGGAGATAGTGTTTTTGAGTGTCATGATTTAAGTTTCAATACAAAGGGTTTGTGGAATTGCTATTCGAAATTTACATTTAAGAGAAAGTTTCAATTTGCAAACACATATAGCGTCGACTGTCGTAAAATGAAATATCTTATTTAGCCTAAGAGTAAAATGTATGTAGAACTAATTTTCTGACATGTTTGATAAATATTGTTTTCAAATAATTTCTCGTTACTACGATAAATTAAAAAAAAAATACTTAGAAAAAAAATTCATGGGGGGGAGGGGGGGTTTACGGTTATGTCGTATCCTAGCTAATGGAATTTTTCGTGACGACTTTTCACGCGTTCCGAATCGTTCACTTAAGCGCGTCTATCCTCAACAACAATCACAGATAGAATGCTTTTCTCATATTTTCTGCTCGTTCATCCTTTCGCTGTTACTTGTTTCTGTCTTTTTTGTGCATCAGCGATTTTATACACTTGATTATACTTCATCTCATTCAGATGCCGTTTGAAGCGTTTGCACTAAAACACTTAAGCAAACTCTTTTCTATTTCTTATACAAATAATCATTCAATTTAGTTATGTTTTACCAATGCCCACCTTATTCACCACATTACTCTCCTTCTCTACTCTATGTGGATATAAAAATATTATTAAGGTACACTTTAAAATTACAGATTTTTTTATAAAATCATTCATAGAACTCTCATGACGCGATGAAAAACTTTTTTTTTTATTTATACTTTCAAAACACTTTTAAAATAATCGATATCTTTGAAAAGCGAAAATAATATTTGTAGCAAAGATCTTCTGCTTTGATCCCTCGATCTATTTGTATTTTTTTTTTTTTTGTATCTGCATATACTGTTCTCCTCATCCTAACTACCTCTCTTTATTACGTATGAACAGCAAAGACCTCACTTACATGACCTATCAAAAATCCATCAAACAACCATTTAGTTATGATTTCTGAGAAACATTTTTTTTATTTTACTTTCGTAACCATTCTACTACTAATGAACGGTTTTTCAGTTCTTTATATTTTGATTTTTTTTTTCATCTTAATATCTTGAAATCTTAGGTAGCAAACCAAGCTTCCCGATATGTTAATGTTAGGACAGAAACTTATTGCTGCTCTATTTTACCGCAAAAAGAAAATTCACTTTTCTTCACATTATTTAAGTTTGATTATTCATGACGTAGAGATTTTTCGCTCTGTTTTTTTTCTCAACTGCTTCTACAATTCGGGTCAACAGAAAGTTTTTCTTTTAAGCTCTCCACGATCCTAACCAGATTTCTAGCTTTCATCTTTGACAGATAACGTTGAAAATTGCTTCAGGTGACAAACCGAAGAATTTTTTTTACGTGTGCGCAACGATTGTTTCAACACTCAGGTTTCAAACCGAGAGTTTCAACTTATGAGATAAAGAAGAACAAATAGCTAGCTCGACCCACTATCGCATTATTTAACAAACCAGAGTCTCTCGCTCTAAAATTTGATTTATCTCATATTTTTTTTTTCTTTTTTCCTTTCAGAGATCTCTCGCTCTGACTCAGAGTACTCTCGCTCTGTTCGTTTTTTTTTTGTGCAACTGATATCATTGCTCAGGCTTCCAACCGAGAATTTCTATCAGAGAACATTCCATTTTTCTTTTCCAAAGACCTCTCGCTTTGTCTCAGAGTGCTCTCGCTCTGTTTTTTTTCCACACAATGTAACTTTTATTTCCGCGTGGCTTTACTGAGCTATTTGTTTTCCTTTATCTAGATAACCTGTGAATATTGTATAGCACTCCCGTTTCACTGTAATCACGATTACCGTTAATTTTCCGAGCGGTTATGGAAACTACTGCGCCATTGTCGTATCCTAGCTAATGGAATTTTTCGTGACGACTTTTCACGCGTTCCGAATCGTTCACTTAAGCGCGTCTATCCTCAACAACAATGTGGTGAATATTGTATAGCACTCCCGTTTCACTGTAATCACGATTACCGTTAATTTTCCGAGCGGTTATGGAAACTACTGCGCCATTGTCGTATCCTAGCTAATGGAATTTTTCGTGACGACTTTTCACGCGTTCCGAATCGTTCACTTAAGCGCGTCTATCCTCAACAACAATCACAGATAGAATGCTTTTCTCATATTTTCTGCTCGTTCATCCTTTCGCTGTTACTTGTTTCTGTCTTTTTTGTGCATCAGCGATTTTATACACTTGATTATACTTCATCTCATTCAGATGCCGTTTGAAGCGTTTGCACTAAAACACTTAAGCAAACTCTTTTCTATTTCTTATACAAATAATCATTCAATTTAGTTATGTTTTACCAATGCCCACCTTATTCACCACAGGTTACACCCCTAAACCTCTAAACAAGTAATTGCGGAATGGGATCGTTATTTGTGATTCACACCAAAAACCAAATTTATCAACTGAAATATTAAAGTAGACTTAACATTTGTTTTACAATTTTAATTGAAAATCGATATTTTAAAAGCGTGGAAACCCTTTTGGGGGAGAAAGGGTGAAACAATAAAAAAAAAAGAATTACAAACCTGTTGATACTTACGGTTTTCGATGCCGCTCCGTCGGCGAAACCAAAAACAGTTTGTTTTGGTTCCGCATGCTTTGAGTCAATTCGCAATTGAAACAATAGCGGTGATGATTGATGATGACAGCTGATGATGGTAAACACGGTACAAATGTTTACATCATCACACTGTGAAGCCAAACAACTCAACTTAGGTTTGTGGTAAAACAACAGTGTTGCCAAATATTCTGGGTAAGAATATCAAAGTACTTTCCCGGTTAGGGAATATAAGAAGTGGAAAGTAACATTTAGCTATCGCTAATTAATATAGATGTATTCTACTGACCTCACAGACGAAACATGAATAAAGATAACTCTATTCCACCACTGAAACCTGCGTTTTCAACAGGTTATGGGCCCAGATACATCTGGATACGGAAATTTCGAGTTAGTTCGAGAGGGTACTCTCAAGTATTTAACTTGCGGTTAGCAAGTGGAGCAGTCAGCAGCCAGAGGACCACCAAGAAGAGGGCCACCAGCCAGAAGGACCAGCCTGCACCGAGACGACCCAGCCCAGAGGGACCAGCCAGAGAACCACCAGGCAGCGAGATGTACCAGGCCAGCCAGGAGGTATCGCCAGAGGTCGAGCCCGGGAAGGTTCGCGGATCGAGACGGTTACTCTGGATGTCGTCAAGAGCCACGCTGCGGTTAGCATGCGTGAGCTCACGTCCGACGGCCGGGAGCAGTCTCTGGATCCGCAACCAGGCAGCGCGAAGGTTCGAAGGTCAACCTGAAGGAACACCCTGGAGGAGTTGGTTGGAGCTGCTAGCCGAGAGGGTTACTCTCGTGCTCTGGCTGTGCGCTGCTGTTAGCATGCTCGAGCACAGCTGGAAGCAATTTCTGGACTCCTGGAGGAGGTGGTTTGGGCTATGGTTAGTTGCCAGCGACTTTAACCACCCCATGCTGCTGAATCTTAAGGTTTCTTGAAATCATCGGGAAACGGCGTTGATGGCCAAGAGAGGTTGTTCTTCTGGGTTTACCAAAAACAGCCTGCAAGAAGGTCCCACCGCTCGCAAGCTGAGGTTATCAGCCACCAGAATCAACGTAAAGTTCGATTTGTCATCGATTCTGGTGCCACTCAACACATGGTTCGAGATCAGAGCCTGCTGGTTGATGTTAAGACTCTGGAAGAGCCATATGTCATCACCACAGCAAAGACTGGCGAGTGCTTGAAAGCCAAGCGGACTGGAACAATGCATCTGAGCAGTGTAGTTGGGAAGTCTATTGTTCCAATTATACTGTTCAATGTACTTTTGATACCACAGCTAGACGAAAATCTACTTTCGGTCAGCAAGTGTACCGAGAACGGGAAATGGGTTACTTTTCTCGGGAAACAAGTACAATTTGAGTTTTCAGGGGAGGTTTTCGCCCAAGGAAAACTCCTGAACAACTTGTACTGTGTGGATTTATTGTGGAGCCCTAAAATCAGGCGGAAAGCCTTACTTGGAAGCCAACCGAAGTACAAACAGTGGCATATGCGACTCGGACATCTTGGCTTTGGAGCGATACAGAAGATGGTCCACGATGATATGGTTGAGGGTATCAGCCATATTCCAGCAAAAATGGAAAACCAAGCTGTGTGCGAGAGCTGTCTAGCAGGGAAGCAAGCAGCCAACAAATTCTGCAACGTTGAGCTTCCTCGGTCGGGTAGACCACTTGAGCTCGTGCATTCCGACGTGTGTGGGTACATGGAAGTGTCGACGTTCGATGGATTTCGGTATTTCGTCACCTTCATCGACGATTATACCCACTTCATGGTCGTCTATCTAATGAAGCACAAGAGTGAGGTGTTCGAGCGCTTCAAGCAATACGAAGCTATGGCAACTGCACACTTCGGTCAGAAGTTGTGCAAGCTGCGATGCGACAATGGGCGTGAATACATCACCAACGAATTTCAAAGACATTGTTCAGAGAAAGGAGTTCAGATGGTATTCACGGTCCCGTATACTCCGCAGCAGAATGGCGTCAGCGAGCGAGCCAACCGAACGTTGATGCAAGGTTGCCGAAAAAAATTCTGTGTTTTTGAGAAAAAAAATTCTGAATTTCTGTGATTTACCCAAAAATTCTGTGATGGTTTTCTGTGATGCTTTTTCCTTTATTTTCATAGAAAATTCATGATAAATTGAGTCTTTTTTACATTTAAGTATGGCAAAATCAATTGAAATTACATCCCATCATACTTTTTTAATTTAAGGTAAAAAAATCTAAATTTTGTATTGGCTAAAAAATCATAATTTTGGAAATCGATTCAAAATTCAAAAATTCTGTGAAATCTGTGAATTTTTTCAAAATTCTGTGTTCTGGGACACAGATTCTGTGATGAAAATTTCCTCAAAATTCTGTGAAATTACAGATTTTTCTGTGATTTCGGCAACCTTGCGTTGATGGAGAAGACAAGGGCGATGATACATGGCAGCAGGCTACCGAAAAGTATGTGGGGCGAAGCCGTTTTGTGCGCTGCGTATCTCACAAATCGATCATCGACTAGAGGTCTTGTGGACAACAAGACACCTTTTGAGATGTGGTTCGGTAGGCGGCCGAGACTGAGCTATCTTCGTATTTTCGGGTGCCCAGCCTATGCGCAGATCCCGAAGGAAAATCGGCAGAAGCTTGATTCCAAGTCCAAGCGACTCGTTTTCGTGGACTACGCGAATAACGGAATCGGCTTTGGAATAGTTCGAGCCGATCCATCGAGATTCACCGGAACGTGGTCTTCGACGAAATTAGCGTTTTGGAGCCAGTGCGTGGCGGTGCTGCGCCAGAGGAAGGCATCGAGAAGCCTGTCAAAGAACCACCAGAGACCATCACATTTGAGCGGTTAGGTGATGTGTATGAGCCAGAACAACAGCCCACATCCGAGCAGCCCATCGAAGTGCGTGCACCTGAAAACACATTCGAGCGGTCAGCCGATGTGCCAACAACAGAAAACACATCTGAGCGGTTCGCCGATGTGCCTGCTGTTCCCGATCACACTGTGGTTAACAGTGAGGTTGTTGAAGATCACGGCGAGAGCGACTACGAGAGCAGCGCGGAATTCCCGGACGATGACGATGATGACCAAGATTCCGTCACCCGTGAACCGGCCTTTTGACGAAGTCAGCGAACAAGAGGGACTACACAGCGTTACGTGGCTAACGTAGCTGCTGTTGTTGATGAGGAGCTACCTCAGAACATCACGGAGCTGAAGCGCCGGGAGGACTGGGATTTCTGGAAGGTCGCCATCGACGAGGAGATGACAGCCCTGAAGGAGAACAAGATTTGGGAAGCGGTTAGCTTGCCCCCAGGCCACAGGAAACCCATCCTGTCCAAGTGGGTGTTCACCGTGAAGAACGATGGTCGCTACAAGGCTCGATGGCTCGCGAAAGGATGTTCCCAAAGACCAGGATTGGATTACTGGGAAACCTATGCACCGGTTGCCAAGATGGAGAGTGTCCGAACCGTTTTGGCGTTGGCGAACGAATTCGACATGGTCGTTCATCAGATGGACGTCAAAACTGCATTCTTGAATGGAAATTTAGAAGAGGTCATCTTCATGCAGTTGTCAAACGATGACGTCGGCAAATCGAAGGTCGTTCG
Source organism: Uranotaenia lowii (assembly GCF_029784155.1). Lineage (NCBI taxonomy): Eukaryota > Metazoa > Arthropoda > Insecta > Diptera > Culicidae > Uranotaenia > Uranotaenia lowii. The sequence goes on along the minus strand of NW_026597014.1, from coordinate 4,055 downwards.
ATTACAGAAAAGTCTGTACGGCTTGAAGCAAGCGGGTTGTGCTTGGAACCAGCGATTCGACGACGAGATAAGAGAGCTCCGTTGAGTACATTTTACTCATTGCGTTTGAGTACATTTTACTCATTGCGTTTTACATGACAATTTGTAACCAAAATACAATCTTTGAACAGCCATAACTTTTTTGTTTGAAGTCCAATCGAGTTGCAGTCTTCAGGTGAAATGTTAGTCTTAATTGAAATTTTAATAAAATCTACATAATCAAGCAATCGATTGGTAAAAAAAAAATGTATGATGAAAAACCCGTTTTTTATGCTTCTTTAGAACACTATGTCTCAGAATCCCTTTCACACTTAAAATTCAGTGCAACCCCTTCCTGTAGTCCGATTTCGCTCAAATTTTGCATATGGCCTTCTGATGACTCCTTTAAACCACCCAAGTCTTTTTTTGATTTTAAAGTAGGTATTTATTAAGACAAATTTGATAAATTAAATAAAAAATATCCTAAATTGTGATTTTTATTAAGGATTAAACTATGAATACCCCTTTACTAGATGATACAAACAACATGTTATGTTCAGCAAAGTTTAAGTGCACAAAAATTCGCATCTTTTGATGGCATTGGTATCAAAAATATTTTACGCTTGGTACACATTTTGGTCAGTTGAATGCAAAATTTTTGGACCAAAACAATTTTTTCTTGGAAACAGCTTGCTTGTTTTACATTTTGATACAAATTTGGTTCATTTTTCATTTTTTACGTGTAGTATTTAATTCAAACAAAATTTAAAAAAAAATAAAAAATATAAATTTTATGAAAATTTTTTGAACCCAGAATTTATTTAAAATCTAATCTTTTGAAAGTGGACTTTTTTCAAAGATCGCGCTTCCGGAACCTCTAAACATGATTTTTTTTAGTCAGCTCCATACAAAAGTTTGTTCTGTACATCCTAATCTACCATTTGGAGGGTGAGCCCCCAGATTCCCAGAAGCTATGCAATTTTGGGACACCCTAATGGACAGCTGTGAACCTCGTTTAATAATTATAAAAAAAGACTTCCAAAAATCTTCCTAAGACATAAGAAAATCTTTTTATCCCATCGACGAAATTTTTCTCGACAAAAGAAGTTTCTCCTTACAACTTTTAGGTATCCAAAGTTGAGCAACAAAAGTGTCGAGCATTACTAACTGCAAAATACATTTTCAATGTCATACTGAACCTTCTCCCCCGAAAGAACGACGATGCATCAATAACAGACAGAAAGTGAGTCGAAAGTGAGGCAACTTCACACCGATCAAGCTAAACTTATAGAGCCTGAATCGACTCAATAGGACGACGTTCATTCAACGACATGTGGTCGAAAATTAGAATACTTAAACAAACAATCGCTTGACTGTGGCCAGCCAATCTAGTCAATGCACCGTATAATGGTGCAAAGACTGTATAGTTTAGCCTAGTAGTCAATGATCGTGATCCGATCGCCTCTGAGGGTGATTTTCGAACTGCAAAGCGCAATTGCACACGCGGCGTCGACATAATGATATGTTTGGGTGTCTCTCTAGTGAGGTACCTTTTATTACTAGACTTGCTTGCTAGACGGAGCGATTGCTCACCTGTTTTGAGCTATCTTGCTTTCATAGAGAGGTCATACTGAATCGTGCCGTGTGATTCACTTGTATTCAAGCGACTGCAATTGAGATTGATTTTGATCCAAATCAATTTATCTCGTCATAATAAATAAAAATAGGTGAATATAAAAATTATGCCAACCAACCAATTTATGAATGACCTACATAACAGTTTGATCCAGGCAGCTTCCAGTTTGCGAGCTGCTTGGAAACACTAGATCGTGTCATTGTAGTCGATTGCAAAAGACTCCCATTTCAGCGGATCGTTTTGAGCTTGATCTTTCAATTAATGGCCATCGTTGCCATTTACCTGTGCGGTAGGTCGTGATTGTCATGTAGCAGGGTTATTAATTTTTCAAACAAAACTTTGGCAGCAAGATGAAATAATAGTACTTTTCTAGCGATGAAACGGGCCCCCAATTAGGATCCCTAATGACCGAGCAGGTTGAGCTGGATTGCTTCCAAAAGAAGTAATTGTTCATTTCGAGTATTACAGTCAGTTTGACATGTTGAATGAAACGATTTAACCCTTGACCTTGCCTGTGAATTGGCAATTAAGTGATTGGTACAGAAGTTGTTTTCGCCACAGTAATTTTGTTTACAATCTAACTATCCAGCCTCTTTCAGATGAACGACGCGTTAGGGTCTCTAAACGAATAAATCGTGCATGTGAAAGGAGATGAAAAAAAACCTGTCCTACAGCGTGCGTGATGGTCTAGCATTTGTTTGACGTGTGGCTACCCCACTAAATACTCCAACCAAGTATTAAACGGTACCTTAAAAGAGATTGTAAAGTGTAGTAAACATTATGATTTAAATCAAACGACTTCTCAATATGGTGGCAATTGAAAACAAAATTGACAACCACATGGCAGATGGAAGATTTAATCCCTAATTACAGCTGACATTTTGTTAGGGGATCTATTGTCCAAAATAGTGAATTAATAACACGTCAACAACATCATTATATTTACCTTCTTAAAATTGATTAGCATATTGAATCGGAAACAAGTTGTTTTCGTTTCACAGTGTAGCTGCAAAAAAAACATTCAAGCGAATGCAAGAAAATTGTCACGTCTAGGCAGTCAATGACCGCGGCCATAATCAACGCGATACAAGTAAAGTTCATGAAAGTAATCATACTTGCAGCACTCAGTTGCTGGAATATTAAGCTGTTGAAGGGCTTTTAGGAACACGTGGGATGGAAAAGTTAATTATCTGAAAATGTGGACTGATTGGTTCCAGTTCCGTTGGGTAGGCACAAGTGGGTGTGTAGCTCAATTTAAATACAGCCGATAATCAAAGATTAGATCTTTCATTAAAAACGGAAAATTCAAAACAGAAAATTTATTGATGCGATAAACAAATTATCGGTTAGGCCTTGTTTTTTTCTTTATTTGAATTTTTCATTCTAGAATAATTATTCTGAATGGGAAATCAACTATTGAGATTTTTAAGCATTATTTTATGTTACGGTCGCCATGCAAGGAGAAGAATAACCAGTATCAACAGTGTCCAAGACCAAAGAAATTTTTTTGAGCAAGTAAGTGAAAATGAAACTGGGCGGCCAGATTTGTAGCTACGGAATCCTCCCACACTGTCTATGGTTGTCCGGATTTCGGACTCAGAAGTGAGCTGACGCAGTTGTTATATTGTACTCATCGCACTGACACTATTTGTATAAAAAAAAACAACTTAAGCTTCAGTTTTTAGCAGCTGACCCAAAATTATTCATTTCACATAGTTTCAATTAACAATACTTTTTCATCTTCTATGATAGCTGTTCAGGAGTTGGGCTTTTTGAGGAATAATTTTTAACGGTCGCCATGCAAGAAGGAAAGTTACAGAAAAGTAAATCCTACTTGGGTCAACATTTTATAGAACTCTTAGTCGAAATTTATATTGATTGTGATTATTTAGATATGAACACACAAATCATACATGACAGCCAACAATATATATAAAATGGATTTGTGTCTGTCTGGCTGTCTACCTGTGTGTCTGATTGTCTGTTCCCTATGTAATCGGAAACTGCTGAACCGATTTTCGTGAAACGTGGCAGTTGGACCGCTGCAAAAAATGGCTTTTTGCTTCCATATGATTTTTTGATGCCTTTTGGGTCACCAAGCATCAGTGAAAAATTTGAGATGATTTGCTTGATTCCTGAGTTAGCGCAATGCGTTTCAATTTTGTATGGAAATTTGTTGAAAGAAGAAATTTGTGCATATTAAAACATCCAGAAAACTCAAATAAGCTTGAAATGAAGTCGGTCTTTAATTTTTGGTTTACACTATTTTTAAGCTTCATTTTTTGCTCACATGACAAGCAGCTAAGAATTTCATGAAAAAAGTTATAACCATTTCAAAATAGAAAATCTGAATCCATTGAAAAGTATTCAAAAATGGTGGACTTTGCTTGCTAGAGCTGTT
>NW_026597013.1:0-17000 GCF_029784155.1 Uranotaenia lowii | reverse complement strand
ATCTTTTTTCTAGACATTTTAAAATGTGTGAAAATGTTTTTTTTTTTTTCATAAAATTGCTTCTAAAATTAAAACCCGATTTTCTCACTGTAGGGAGGACCAAATTTCTGAAGGGAAGTGGAATTCGAATTCTTATTCCATTCTTACCAAAACGAATTTGTTGAGTTTAAAAAAATGAGATATGTTTTAAATAAATAAAATAACTACTTAACATATCGACCTAAAGATTTGTATCAGTCTTCTTAAACATGCAATTTGTGATTCAATATCATATAAGAAACTTACATCAAATGAAAATAAAGTTAAAGTGAATCTTTTTGCATAATGAACCCAATTTTGATAATTATCGTAAGCTTATTAATCCTCAAAGAGCTGTGCTTCTGTAGTTCATTTTAGACTGATTTCAGCATTTCGGCCTTGAGTGTTTTGTACTTGATCAATTGTTCGAGCAAATTTCATCTGTAGAGAAATGTTGCAGAAGTTGTGTAAAGGCACGACCGCTACTTTTTCAAACATCCTTATCCTGATTCGCCAAACTAATAAAGATAAAAAATCTGTTCGTTATATTTACCGTGATCCTAATCTTGTTCATGATTAAGATTCTAATATGGTCCTAATCATGATCGTCCTCCTGATTCTCATCCCGATACTTATTCTGATACTTATTCTAATACTTATCCTGAAACTTTCCCTAATACTCATCCTGATACTCATGCTGATACTTATCCTAAGGTTGACCTGTCGACCGAAAATCAGGGCAAATTTGACCAAAACTCTCACAAAAATCAAGAAAATAAAATTGAAAAAATGTTTTTTCACCAAATTTCATCAGCAAATTTTAAATCGTATTTTAGGCTTGAATAAACACTTTCATGACTATTTTTATAAAACTTGCTCAAAAAGTTTCGTTTTGGACGCATAAATAAAAATAATAGCTACACGATTTGTTAGTTTTTGGTAGATTTGTAAAATAAAGTGAATAAATCCGGCAAAATCATGGTTTTTATTTCAACGAAATCCGGGCAACCGGATAGGCCGGACTTTTTTTTCCTAATTTTGTAACCTGGATAAAACTTAGAATCTGACAACCTCAATGTATCTGATACTTATCCACAAACATTTCCTGTTTCATAATTTGATACTTATCCTCATACTTATCCTGACATTTATCCTGATACCTATCCTGATCATTATTTGATCCTGATCCTTTTCCCGTACTCATTCTTATCTCTTGATCTTGATTCTTAATATAATCCCTATCTTTATCATGATCCAAATACTCAACTCGTTCATTATTCAGATCCAGATGCAAAACCTGACCATGATCAGGGAATCCAAATATCGCTATCCTCTGATAGAAATTGCCGATACTACACTAGCACTTATCGATTTCAATTATGCTCTCGATAAGTTGTGCATCCTGATTCAAATTTATGGTCTCTTTAAATATTAACACGTTCGTCGCCATGAGACTCATATTCGGGTGACGGTTGTTTTTCCCGGGAGGCCCCGTCACATAAAAAACGGATGACGCTCTCTTACACAAGTTAGCCGCTCGGTTTTACCACACATTGCAAACTTATAATTTCTCTCATTAAACTTTCACGCTTCGAGAATTTCGTTGGGCTAGCAAAACTACGGAAATGAGCGTGATGATGAATGTGTTAAACAAGTGGTAAACCAGTTATGATTATCAGTTCAGCTCGATTTGCTTCCTTGATCCTAATCGGGCCTGATTCTGATTTTATCCTTGCCCTGATATTTAAATCGAGCTTTTCATCCTTATTCTGATTTCTGGCTTAAGATTCATCCGCTTCAGCCTCTCAACGCTATTTGAAGAGTTGGCCTTCCGAAGTTCTACTAATAAAAACTTTGGGTGTCTTGCTTCCCGAGTTACAGCTTTTCTTGTTATTTAAGACTTTTCTGAACTCAAGCGATACAAAAGGCGTCCTTTTCTGAAAAACAGTCTAGTGCCTCGAAACTCGTTTGGGATTTTCTATGTTGTCGTTAGCCCTGAATCTCAAATAACAAAAACGACATTTTATCTCAATTTGTAATTAACAGCAAATCTAATCGAGAGCTTATTTTCTAATATTTATAAAAAAAATGAAGAAAATTTGTCTGAGATGATTTCTTGAAGTTCTTTGAAACTTCATCATATGATTACCATATTTGAAAAAAAAAACCAGCTATGTAGCTCATAAACTTTAATCGGGAGAAAATGGTTCTTTAACATATAAATCCTACAAGAAACTTTTTGTGCACCTTAATTGATACTTTTTTTTGCACCTTTGAAAATTGAAAAATAATAAAAAGTATTCAAAATGCTCTAAAGAACTATTTAATTTTTTTAGTTATGATAAATAATCGTAAACCCAGTATTTTGTGATTCAGAACACACTTATAAGAAATTAATACATAGAATATTATTTTATTTTTTATCAGGATGAAACGACCCTTGTTTGCTTTAATTCAAGGCTTTGTTTTCAAATTGGAAAAAAATCCATGAACGATTTAATATTATTAATTTTCCCTTCGAAATTTCAAATAATTTGAAATATTTTTAAAGGCTTTTCTATTAAAAGTGATTTGAATTGATGTTTTCTCAATGAAAATGTGAACTTTTCATATGCTCCCTTTTAGAACATGTAGGTAGAACCAAGCATAAAGCATGGTTCATTTAGAAATGGCACAGTTATTTCTCGCATCAAAAAACTTTCTGAGAAGGAAATAAAGGTTATCCTATGACAATACATGAAAAAGAAATTTAAATGTTGTTTTTAAAAAGTATTTCTTTTTTACTCTTGGAATCGCACACTTTTTTATTAACTGTATTGGTCTTTTTTTCCCACCAATATCTCGTCTAATCAGATTGTTCATTCTTTTACTCAATTCCCACTTTTTTAAAACCCATTTTTTCCATTTTGAGAAGCACCAGGGCTAATTTGGTGGGTGGTAGTTTCGAAATTTAAATGAAGTTGGTTATTTTTTTTTGCTACTGACTCATGTTTCTACGGGGATGTCAGCTAAGCTGGCAAAATCTGATCGAAACATTGCAGGAGCATCATAAAATTTAAAAAAACCTAAAAATGGTTAGTTAAGACAGTAAGATCCGAAGTGATGAAACGAGAATAATGTTTTTAGCTAAACTACCGTGGCTAGAAATTTTAAACCACATTCTTGGCCGTATTTTGACAATTTTTCACCACTCCAACCATAGATTTTTTTTAAGTAAAAACAACAGTTTTGCTACATTCTTAATTGATTTATAAGTGATTTTGATGGGTAGTGTGCACAAATTATTTTGCCTTCTTCTCGTGTATCGTCAATATTTCGAAAACGCGTAGATTTGAAATTCTGAAATAAAAAGGCAGGATAGTACTTTTTATTAAGAAATAACAATCGTTTCTCGACAAGTTAAAAACAAGAATATCTTATACCAAAATAAAAGTTGGCAAAATTGGTGAACAAGCTTCAAGCAATGAAGATGAGCTAAGCTTAGCTAACACAACGCTATTAATGTCATGTCATGTCATTAATGCCACAAAGCTATAGCCAAAAGAAAGTGTCCCATTTCTAAATGTCTTTATATTTCATGAAATATTCATGAAAGACTTAACATATAATTAAAGGGTGCCAGACAGTTTCCTGCACGTATCCGGGCCGGAGAAATCCCAGCTATTTGAACTTAAACTTGGTACAATCAGGGCAATTGATTTAAAAATGTTCATCCCAAAAACCAGGCAATACCCCTTCCATCATATGAATCTCGATGCATGCTTATTAATTTAAATACTCTGAAAAAACGAAGAGAGTTTGCAATGATAGTCTTCATAAATGATACTGTAGCTCAAAAAGTTAATGCTCCTGATGTTTTAGAAAATCTTAACTTTTATGCTCCCATTAGATCTTTAAAAAACCGGAATTTATTTTACATCAATAGTCACAGAACAAATTATGCCGAAAATGTATCTATTAACAGAATGATGTCATGCTATAATATGTATTATGAAAATCTTGATGTGACAATGAACAGAAGTAAACTTAAAAAACAATTCTTCCGGATAAATTAGACATAGTATACAACTAGTTATAAACGTATTTGTAAATGAAACGGTCTACAACTGATTGTCGACAATAAATAAAAAAAAATTTGGACCAAAACCCATAAACTGTAGAATAAAAATCAAGAAGAACAGCACTTGAAACATTTTTTGTCAAAACACATCAGCAGATTTATTTGTATTTTAGGCATCCATAAAATTGTACCTACATGTTTGTTTTGACAAAATTGGTTAAAAAATCGTTTTTGGTCGCTAAAATGAAATAATGACAGTTATTTGATTTTATTTTCTTGTTCATTTTTGCAAAGGAAAATTGGAAAAATCCTAGCAAAATCCGAGCATTTTTGATAAAATCCGGATAGCCAGGCCGAGCCGAGCCGTTCTCAAATACATAGTCGTTTTACCATTTTTATGGCATTCGCGACTTTATCAACGTTGCAGTTGGCGGATCGTTATTGAAAAACTATCCGGTACAACTGTGTTCGATGTTTACTCTTGGGCTCGAACTCGTGGACATCGGCTCAGGAGACAACAGACTTGCCAACTGAGCTATATCACAAGCCCGTATATATAACTTATTAAATATCCAGGCAAGTTCAGATAAAATTGGCAATCTAGCAAGCTTAATCTTATTCTAATGCACATATCAGATTTGATGCGCCATCTTTTAAACGGTGTTTTTTTTCTAATTAAAAGAACATCAAAAATTCAGCCTTTACGCCATTCATGAGTTCTCAATACTTAAACGTCATTGGCATAAGATGTGAACGCCAGTGGTGATGATTCGATCAACTGCATTGCGCAGATAAAGGAGGATGATAACAATGTTTTTTCCGGTAATTTGACAGTGATAACAATGAATACTGTACGTTCGTATTTAAGGCGGCATTAGGCAAACGACAAATATGATTCTTGAATTCTTTCAGTATGTATGAATAAAGTGTCGAATATCGTTCAATTACTCGTAGCTCTTATCGCTTTAACCAGAAGCTGAAAATATGTATGTATATTGCCTCCACTTTGGTAGGTAAATGCTTTTTTTTCAAGTTTCATACGATCATTTTGAAATGTATATGAAACGTTTGACAAAGTTGTTGAGAAATATATCTACAAAAATGTTTGCTGGGAAGATAAAAAAATGCAAGAAAAACTCTTAAAATTTTTGTTTTCGTTTTTCGTCAAAATTACGTAATATAGAAAACTTAGAAGGTCCAAAAATGTTTATGAACGCATAAAAGTGTAAATAGAACAGACTGGCATTTTCAGAAATGTTGAAAAATGATTGTTTAGTGAAAAACTAATGGGGCCGCATTTTGTTTGCTCTGCGCATTTTATACACACTTCCCATATGTTGTGGTTCTGCATCATTATTATTCCCGAAAGCTCAAGTCTTTATACCAGTAACGAGAAAGCAACCATATCTTCGAAATACACATTTCAGCAGTTTGCGGTACATAGTTAGCTACGATCGGCATTGAAATTTTGCAACCTTTTTTTTTTTTGGTACAAAAATAATCTTGAATTCCAATGAAAACTTGTTACAAGCATCTTCTTCAATTGATAATTATACAAGCAATGCACCAATTAATTTGGGGTAATATACTAAATGGAAAATATTGATCTATAATTGTTAAGACTGCAGAAAATGTAATTAAATGAAAAATGCGGAAGCAGTAGCAAAACAAATGTTTATAACTTCGTAGACATTCAATTTGAAAATTTTGAATTTATATAGCAAATGTTCAAAAATGTGGGAATAACTGAACACAATTCACATTGAGGTGATCAAAAACATTTAAAAAAGTAGTAATTTCTTTTTACTAAAACAAAAAACAAATAAAAATTCCAAATGAATGATTTCAAGAAATGTCTAAATTAAGATAAAAATGTAAAAATAAAAACTTTAAGTTTTAAAACATTTAACAGATATTCAATTCATTTATCGATATCCTAAAATGAGATCGATGAAGACACAAGTTCGAAAAAAAAATCATTTTTTCATCCAAACGATGATTCGATTTTTTTTCGTTTTAGCTGATTTAAAAAAAAATCATTCTATGTGTTTGACATAAATGAATGTTTGGAGTGTTTTTGCAAAATAAAATCTATACTTCTTTGATTTTATTCCGATTTGTCCGAAAAATGTTTGGTTTTTGATTCCAAAATAATTAAACTGGAATTCTCCAGGTTTTTACTTAAAATTGCCTGATTTTGTCCAGCCCTGGATAAATTCATTTTTTTTCATTCAAACGATGGATTGCATTTTTTTCCATTTTAGCTGATTTTAAATAAAAAATCAGTTTATGTGTTCGAAAAAAGAATGTTTCGAGTGTTTTTGCAAAAATAAAATTTCTATAATTTATTGATTTTATTCTGGTTTGCCCGAAAAGTTTTTAGTTTTTGGTTCAAAAATAATCAAATTGGATTTTGTCAGGATTTCAAATAAAATCTTCTGGTTTGGCCCAGCCCAAGAAAAAATAAAAGAAAAACTCTGGAATTTTTAAAATTACCTTATACAAAACAATCATTATTTTTGTATATTCTTATGAAGATTCATTGGCTTTTTTTTTCAATATGTTTAAATTATTGCAATAACAAAACCAGAATAAATTGATAAAAATTCAAATATATCCAGTCAGGTGGTTTGAAACTAATTTTTGCCTAAGGTTTGAATTTTGAACAAATTTGAAATCCTTTTTTTTTTCTGTCACTTGGACTTGAAACATCACAAAGATGGGAGGAGATTTAAAAAAATAATCGAAATTTTCTATAAATTGGAACAAATTGACCAAAATCTTGAATGCCACAAACGTGCAAACAATATTCATTGCACAAAATAGAAAAATTAATTTATTTAAGATCGAAAAGTTGAAAAAATCTCAATTTAAAACTGTTGGACTTTTGATCTTTCAACTGTTCAAATGTTTGAAGAATTTATCAACATTTTTTTATAGTATAGGGTGAGTGCTCTTACTTTGGACCTAAAGCCTACTTTAGTCCTAAAGTGCCGAAAATTGTTAATAAGTCATTTTGCTGGCATAGAATAAAGATATTCGTATGCACACAATGAACTCTTATTCTTCCTGAATTCTGCAATACTATTTTTTGCCATTAAAAGTCTCTCTGATAAAATTTTCAATGTTTTTGAAAATGTACCTCCTCATCAGTGGTAAATCAGACAGCTCAAAAAGTGGGAGGCATTTTAAGAAATTAGAGTGTTTAAGGAAAAATCACGATTTTTTACTGTCCAAGCCAAAGTTTAAAGGAAAATTACCTTCACTGTGAAGAATATGAACCGAACTACCTATTTTTCTTTAAATTTAGGAAAATCAATGGAAAACTTGCAAAAATTGCTTAGGGTCCAAATATAGGAAACTTTCGACTTTGATGTTCCATGTTTAGACCTGACATCACCAATACTTTGTATCAATATTAAGAAATCAACAGAGCTGCGAATTTATAATTGGGACATAATTCAGAACCAATATTGAATATTTCTAACATTTTTTGCCAGCTTTACGCAAATAAACTGCAAGTAAGTAAACACAAAAAAGTTTCAGCTATTCTGCTGATAGAGCTGTCGGGGAATAATTTTTTTTGTGATATTCATGACAGAAATTTTAGTTTTTTTTATGTAAAAAAGCTGTAATACTTTTTTATGGTAAAAATTTATTGAAAATTACATGTTCAATGAATTTGTTTATTTATTTTCGAAAAATCATACTTTATATAGGAATTTAAGTTCTAGGTCCAATAAAAGGAACCGGTCCAGTACCAAAATGGGAACATTAGGTTCAAAGTTGGATATTTTGATCATCCAGATCTTTGCAAATCTCTCAATAGCGGCGAAACACATGTTGAAAATTTTCATTGAAACTTTGCAGATAAGATCATGACTTAAAAACGAATTTCCTGAAAGATATAAATTTCCTGCCCATTTATGGGAAAAACATGATTAATTAAAAACCACCGCTTAAAAGGTCAAAAGTAGGGCAACTAACCCTACTTTAAACTTTATTTATTTCCTCCTTCGTGATTCTCGGAAAAAACCAAAGTGAAGGGAGATGGAGGTGACAAAACTAGAATATGATACCTGTCCCGGCCAAATTTTGAATATTTAAAAAAAAAATTGACCACAGATTATTTAAAACTCGCAGAATAAATTTATCGATTTCATTTTTAGATGCTCTAAATCTTTAACTCACAAAAATATGGTTGAAAGAAAAAGAGGTGAAAAATAGAATATTTCATGGACGGAAAGGGATTTTTGATTTCAACACAATTTATTAAAGGTTTTCAACTTTTCTTCTACGGGTTTAGTTTTAATATCAATTTTTTTTTATATATTTCAAAAATAACTAAAAGACATCGGCTTCATAAAAACTGTGAGTGAAAAAATCAAAACTTCAAGATGATGTGTTATGAATATAATCGTTTTTTAGAATTCTTCTAATATCTAAGTCAAATTGTAGGTATTTTCCAAAAACTTTAATGACATATTCCACAATCGGTAGGTCAACATCATTTGGTCTTTCGTCTTTGATTCTTTTAAGTTTAAATTTTATTTAATGAATTTTTGTTGTCAATCTGTAACTGCCATTTATTTCCATTCACTTCCACAGGACATCAGCTGCAAAGCAGTGGCTCATCGGTTTCCACCTCCAGCCTCCCGGGACTCAGCGGAGGACTCGGCGGTCTCGAGCTGGTTTCCGCCCAGAAATCCCAAAGCCTGACGATTCCGGTCCAGGGCAAGCTGGGCTCCTACCAGTTGCAGTTCCAATCGGCCGATCCGCTGCATGGCGCTGCTTCGAATTCGTCCCCACATGAGCAGATCCTATCGGAAGGGCTGTTGCAGTCGATTTTGTCGGCCATCGAACAGCCCCAGAACAACTTCCGCCAGGAAGAGTCCTCCTTCGATCCCAACATCGACCACAGTGAGGTCTCGGTGTTCCTGAAAAGCCCCGAGGGTCAGAAGACTTTGACCGATTCCCACAAACGATAAATCGGATCCAGTTTTCGGAATCCTTTCGGGAAGCTCATGTTGTGTAAAAAGTTGCGTAGTCATCCCTCGTGTGGAACCGAGAATCGAGATCAATCGAGAGTGCGTGGGTGGGTGAGATGTGGGTGGCAGGAAGAAGGAAGATCCGACCGGTTTCCGGCATCAATTTTAATTTATTTCATCCTCCCTTTGTGTGGGTATGAGTGCAGTTGAATTTCGATGAATGAATGAATCAATGAATGAATAAATAGGAATCGATTTTGAAAAAGTAATTTTCTAGCAACCAATTCAAGTTACCACAGTATGATAAGGAATGCATCGGAAGGGAAATCGGAAAGCGGAGTGCTCAAGTGTATTTGAAATTCAACCAGATTGATATGAAAAGACAACAACAAAACAGATTTCGATTAGGAACAATTTATTCGATCAAAAGTTGAACTCTCATCAATTTGAAATGATTCGAACAAATATCGTTGCGCCGAGTGATTGCAGTGTGTAGTTGTAAGTTGGTCAATGCTTCTGATGAAAAAAGCAAATGATTTAATTATTGACAACCGAATAAACAAAACAGACAATCGATGATGATGATTAATTGCTAGAGTGCTGGAACAATCGGATTTTGATCAAAACAGAGTCAAATCAGCCGGATTGTGGGTGCAAGTGTGAAGTTGATTCTGATAATTTGTGTGAATGCTTGTATTTGTGATTGCTGCCTGATATTTATTGTTTCAATAAAATGCGATTGAATATTTGCCCGTGGTTTTGTTTTCGTGATGTAATTTATTTGTCCACTTATTCAAATGTTTGATTGAGTTTAATATTAGGCAGATGTTAAAACCTAATACAACGGATCTAGAAATGAAAACAATATATGTGGAACATTTTAAACAGGGCAAATTGAGTAAAACAAAATAAATGAAGTAAATATAACACATTATGAGTGATATTTGTTTGATTTTTGATGACAATTTAAACATTCAAAATCAGTAAAATATTAAGAAAATGTTAGGAAAGTATCAAGCAAATTTATTTCCTTTTATCAGATGTTGATTAAGTTAACCTAATGATTTTTAATGCTGCACTACACTGCAACCCAACCAATAAAGTTTTTTTTTTGTTTCGATTATAGTCGTTTTACCATAAGCTTGCCGGATTACCCGGTTTTATCCGGGTTTGCCCGGATATTTGATGCCAAATTTCGAAAAAGTCCGGTCCGGCCCGGATGCCCGGATATCGTGAAAAAAGTTCGGATATTGCCCGGATTTTTTTACAATTTTCACAAAGAAACAAAAAAAAATCAAAATTTTTGAGTAAGTTTCAGCAAAACCGATTAACGGTATGGAAATTTTCAACGGTTGTTTAAAATAATTTTGCCGATTTACTTTTATAAACCTTTAAGTATTTAAGTGTTCCAAAAAGTTTTTAGAAGTCTGCAATTACATTAATGAATTATTAATTTCATTTTTTTTTTTGCATTTTTTCTTTGCTTTTATAAATAATAACACCTAAATTTCGCCCGGTTTTTGCCCGGTTTTTGGATTTGAAAAATTAAAATCCATGCCCGGATTTTGCCAGGTTTTTTTGAAAAAATGCCCGGAATTGCTAGGCCCGGATAGGAGTGGAAAAAATTCTGGCAACCTTATTTTACCATCTTTATGGCATTCGCGACTTAATCAACGTTATAGTTGACGAATCGTTATTGAAAAACTTATCCGGTACAACTGTGTTCGATGTTTACTCTTGGGCTCGAACTCACGGACATCGGCTCAGGAGACAACAGACTTGTCAACTGAGCTATATCACAAGCCCTAACCAACAAAGATATAATCGTGAGATTGAACTAAAAAGTTTTGCCACGAGAACTAACATTAATCGAAAGCTTGCAAGATAACTAAAATTTATAAATTATGTGATTTAAAATGATGGAATCAAAAATATCAATCTGAATCAAAATATAATCAAAAAAAGAAAATTATTTGCCAAAAAAGAAAACGTATTCGATGGCAAGGATTGAGAAATAAGTTTTTTTCCGGAAAAAAAAAATGTTGAGTAGGTTGTATCTACGCCACGACTGTTAAGCGTAGAATTACGACAATTTTCTCTTGTCGATGTATAGCTTGCAAAAAAGCAAATCAAGTAGAACTGATAATGATAATGATAATGATAAATTTATCACTATTTTAACACTTAGCGATAAATATGAAATCGCGATGGCTTTCCGTTTTCAATGGCGATCAAGATAACTCGTCTGAAATTATTTTCTCTCAGTCAGTTCTAGTTCTGGAAATATTCTCCGACAAAACTGGAAACGAAAAAGAGAACAAACGCACAGAAAGTGTTTTTTTTCAGCTATTTGCATCCATTCTGACAGCACCCTTAACTTTATGTAAAATAGTGAGAAATTTTACCATGCAACAAAAATAGACCATGCCATAACCGTGTGACAAAATATTACCATGCAACATAATCCTGTCAGACTATGTGACATTATCCGACCATGTATCATAACCCGATCGTGCAACATAATCGGTCAATGTGACATAATCGAACCAGGCAAAATAATCGAATTATGCAACATAAACTGGTCATGCAACATAATCCGTTCATGCAACACAATCGGACCATGTGACAAAGTCCGACCATGCAACTTAATCAGGTATGTGACAATCTGACCTTGAATCATAATCCGACTTTGTAACATAATCCGAATATGTGACAAAATCAGATCCGAACACGTGACATAATCTGACCATGCAACATAATCCGATCATGTGACATAATCTGACCATGTTACATAATCGGGCAATGTGGCATAACCCATCATCAAAATATCATAATAATCAAAACATGACATCATTTAACCATGTTGTCTTCAACAACATTGTTATATTTAGCGCATGTTTCGATATAAATAAAAATTGAGGGGTACACCAATAGCGAGATCAAAAATCATTCCAGGGCTTCAGTTTCTTCAATAAATTTTTTATCGAAACAAAATACACAACTCTGCTGAACATTTAAAGTTTTACAGTTACATTGTAAAAAGATACGGTAAAATTAAAACAAAATATATTATCTTAAAATATGTTTTTTTCTTATTCGGACAAATCAAGCTTATACTAAATTCAGTTAGACATGAGTAATAATAGTGCACACAACATTTCACAGTACAAAACATGTTTGAAAGCGCCTCGTGACAATTTACTGTGGAAATAAACTTTTTTGCTTTTAAGAACTTGCTTATTCACCATGCTGTTGCTGCACAATAAAAGCGTGACGTGACGTTTTCGAATATTCTTGTATCGTCATGTCACGTTTTCAACCTATTTTTTCTGTAAGTTTTGGATTTTTGTTAATTAAAGCAGTGTAAAAAAAGTTTGTGTATAAATTCATTTGCTACAAATCTCCTGAATAGAGTTTTTGCTGAAATGCTAGCGAAACGAGGAATTTGGCTCCTGCTTGTTTTCCTTGAGTAACTTCAGAACTGCAAGTGAAAAAAACAAAAAATGACGTGTTGGATAGGAAATTCGATAATCATTAGAAATATCCAAGCAAACATGAAATCGTAATAGAAATGATAATATAAATCGAATTTTAAGACATTTTCAATAATTTTTTTTTATGTTTTTGGATTTTAAACCCATAGGTTTATTCATCCCCACCAATAATCATCGTAAACACGTTGGTATTGAATGATTTTCTATCATTCATTTACGACAAGTTTTGCCCAAAAAAAGTTGAATCGGATAGCAGTTTAGTCAACTCGTAAATATTTCTTTCCAAAAAGTTGAAAATATGCTAATTCGACATTATCGATTTAAGCTATATAAAAGTGAACTGATTTACAATAAATGGGCGGCCCTTCAATTGACTGGTTGGTTAAAAGATAATCTTACCTATAGAGCTACAGTGAGGGGCAAAATAAAGTGTCCAAAATATTTTTCTAACATTTCTTTTATTTTTCTTGTTAAAATTCAACGAAAACAAATCGTAATCATTTTTAAAATAATATTAATTATGTTCTTTTCAATTTTTGTTAATGTTGCGCTGGTAAAAAAGATTTTTTTTCTGATAGAAAAAAAACTTTCAGTACTTTTAGTACTTTTAGTACTTTTAGTAAAAACACAGGGGCTAAATGAAGTGTTCAAATCAAAATTTAATATAATTTCGATAAGTTTCCATCACGAGACCCCTCGAATTTGTTTGTTTTGTGTATTTTGACGTTTCATAAACGCTTGGCTCTGGAGTATTCAAACCGGTGTCTACATTCGAATAAGTTGTGAAATATGAAGAACGCATAAATTTCTGGTTCCATTCCATTGTCCATCCGGAAACTGGTTGTTCGTGATGTGAATAACGGTTAAACGCACCGGGAAGTGGCCAAGCACTACGAAATCAGCAAGACAGCGGTATCAAAAATCATGAAGAAGATGAAAACGTTCGGATCGGTGGTAGATCGCTCGGGAAGAGGACTGAAGCCCAAGACAGATGCTAGAACGGACAAGAAAATCATTCTTGAAGTGAAGAAAAACGCATTAATAACGATCCGGCAGATACAGGAAGAGCTCCAATTTTCGGTATTGCGTCGTACTGTCCGTCGCCGCATCCATGCAAAGGAGTACCATAGCAAGATCGCAGTAAAAACGCCTTTCATCAGCCTGGTGAACAAAGCTAGACGGCTCAAGTTCGCCAAGGAACACGCCGATAAACGGCTCGAGTACTGGAAAACATTGTTGTGGGCCGACAAATCCATATCGAGGATCAAATGTGGCGCAAGTCGAGTGAGGATCTCCAAGACCGCCATATCCAAGGAACAGTCAAGCACGGAGGAGGTAACGTGATGGTGTGGGGGTGCTTTTCTTGGGGTGGGGTGGGCAATTTGGTACAAATTGACGGAATCATGACAGCTGAGTCATATTGCAATATCCTGCGGGAAAACCTCTAGATATCCCTTATCAAGACGGGCCTCAAGAGCGCTTCGTTTTACAGCAGAATAACGATCCGAAGCATACGGCCAATCTGATGAAGTCATTTTCCCGTTCCTGCCGCATCAAACCCCTTTAATGGCCCCCACAAAGTCTTGATCTGAACCCCATCGAAAATCTGTGAGCCATCCTCGATGCTTGGATTTATAAGACTGGTGTGACAAATAAAAATACTTATTTTGATGCCCTGGAGCATGCGTGGGAAGAACTCGACCCACAACACTTTCACAATCTTGTTAAAAGTATGCCGAAGCGCTTGCAGGAGGTGTTGAAGGCTGAAGGAGGCCATACCCATTATTAAATCGTTCTTGTTTGCTTTCAGTTTGAATTATTTGAAGCTGTACTGGACCTGGACACTTTATTTTGCTCCTGTTTTTTTTTTTTTTTGGAATACTTATTGTTTTTTTCTATCAGAAAAACTTTCTTTTTTCACCAGCTCAACATTTACAAAAATTGAAAAGAACATAATAAACAATATTTTAAAAATGATTACGATGTGTTTTCGTTGAATTTTAACCAGAAAAATAAAAGAAATTGAAAAAAATAATTTGGACATTTTATTTTACCCCTCACTGTATAGCGTGGATCATGTCAACTGTGAGTTGGCATCGTGGTAAGATATCGGACAGCAAACTTGGAGGACTGGAGTTCAAATCTCGGTCGAGGATTTTTTTGCTCAAATTATCTCGAATGGTTTATTTCGATATTTGAAGGGAAATCGAATCGTTGGTATCTTTTCATAGTAGATATATCGCCTCCATTTTAGAAGCTATATGCTATTTTGGTAAGTTTAATACAATCTTTTCATCTAGAATATTTCATTTAATAGTTCTGTTGTTCCTGCGATATATCTTCCTAAATGTTTGCTGGGTTGTACAGTAATTAAGGGGGAGGTAGGGTCTAACACTTTCAAAAAATCGATTTTTTTATTTTTTTATTTTCTTATTGTAAAACATTTCAAGAATGTTGTGTCAAATTTTCAAGTCAATTGAAGCAAAACTGTAGAAGTTATAGGCCTTTATCTCCTCCTATCTAATACTGCAAGAAAGCAAGAGCAGAAACTTCAAACGCGTTTTTCTCGAAAGCACATTTTTAAAGTCCGTGGACATCGTCATTTGAAAACTACTTATCCGATTCTTTTCAAATTTGGAACATATTTTCTACATATAAAATACCAGACCCCAACGTTTTTCTTTTTTGATTTTTTTACTTTGGGGAGATTTTAGAGGTGAAAAATGGCGGATTTTTAAGTGAAAAATCGTAGTTTTTACTTCAAACAGCCACAAAAATTTCATAAAAATATTTTTAAGTTAAATAAAAACGTTGGGGTCCAGAAAAACATCTATTAAAAATATTTTGCTCTGATTTTTTGACTTCAGATGATTCTGTGCTGAGATACAGTGTCCACCGCAAATCCTGTTTTCTAAAAGGCATCCTCGAAAATGCTCCGTCACCGGCTCATTTTTCAATATTTTTCTTCAAAAAAAATACTAAATGTTCTTTTAACAATGCTTTGTATAATGCAAAAAATTTGAATACATTTGTTAGAACAATAGCTCTAGAAAAAAAATCGTGAAAATGGTGTTTTTTTATACCCGTTAGACCCTACCCCCCCCTTAAGAGTTCATTTTCTAAAAAATCAGAAAACCGTCAAAAAGTCGTCATGATACGCTGAAATGTGTCCTAAGAGTCATAGTAAGATTCTTTGAAATCGGACAATGAGCTAAAACTTTAATAAAATTGATGATGATTGAATCGATGAAAGTAAACAATGTCAATGGGCCAATTCAAACGCAATCCGAACATTTCGATTGTAGAAGTGTTAAAGAAGTCATTTTTTTTTTGGTCTGGTTTGTCTGTCTGTAACGTCCAAGCTATAACAAATTGTTAGCTTTACAGTATGACCCATAAAAATGGGAAAATCAGTCACCACTGTTCAAAAATACTTATTCTTAAGTTAACATGATTTATAAACATGTTAAGGAACAATTTTTCGATGTATCCACATTCGTTCTCAACTACTCTCTCCAGGCGAGATCGGAATCGAAAGCATAATTTCGCAATATAAGCCTTTGACATTGAAGTCCACAATTCAGAGATTGAAGCCTTCAGAGAACCTTCAATTGGGTTAGAGGATCCTCAGGCCTTCGTCCATATCAAATAGTCAAGGGGGTTCAAATCCGAACTGCTCGGAGGCCAAAGATCCTTCTGTTCAAATTTCATATTCACCTCCACCCACGTATGAGTTCGTTTCGAGCCATCGTGGGCTCAATCTTGTTGGAAAACAACATTCAATATAAATTTTTACTTCAGCTTCTATGAAAACAGGAGGCAACTTCAATCCATTCGAAATCACCCTCCAAATGTCAAGACTCTGGTGGGATGCTTGGTATCTAACTTGACTTTTACATTATCTGGAACATCCTTAGCCTTCAGGATGAAATATACGAGGGATTGCAATTGAGAGAGAATGGTAATGATAAAAACTGCTTCATAAATTGCAAGAATTTGCAACAATTTGCACATTTTCCCTCTATCTCTTTTAACCGTCCATATTTGAACGTTCACTCGTTTATTTAAAATTTCTCAATTTTGTTAAAATTATTATTTGAAAATATAACTAAGGTAAAATCAAACTTCTACCGAGTAAGCTATTTAAAAATAAAACAAAAAAAATAAAATAAAAGTCCAAATACAGAAAAAGAAAAGAGTAGGTTGCGGCACAACGTCTTTTTCAAATTTAAACCAACAGTACACTGCTAAGTTTGTAGACAGCAGCAACAACACCACACTCTCCACAAAACACCACAGAACTTGACCAAAGTGGTATAATATTGCTCTATGGCAAAAGTTCATGGAAAATTGAAAAACGAAGTTGGAAACAGTAGACTTCGTTGCGGACCAGCAAGAAAGCAACACCCTACGCTACAGAAAGTGTTTGTTCCAAAAGTT